>NC_089801.1:33795924-34095924 GCF_029633855.1 Hoplias malabaricus | reverse complement strand
ATGTGCAAGTTAGTAAACAGTGCAGCTAAAAGAGCAGAAGACTGGGCCTTTCCAATCCAGACAAGCTTAGAGAAGTGACTTTAAATAAGAAGGGGGTAGAAAATATAATCAATGAAGTGTCACTCACCGAGCTTCATCACTCATCGTGCTGTGGTCAATGGGAGCCATAAAATTCGCCAGTTTACTGTGGATGTGGAATCTAACGACAAAACACACGGACATTATTACAAACCTAACATACAGCAATAACTAGCCTAAAAATTCCCCTTATGAATATACACAATCCCTGCTCGGGGTATTATCTGTCTCCATTACGTGACATTAACAAATCAACAAGGTTTTTACCTGACTTTCCTGCCTTTGCTGGCCCTGGTATCTACTTTCTTTTTGATCTTACTGCGAAGCTTCTGGATCGCCAACCACTGTCTGTGGAGCCGGAAAACAGGGTTTATGAGAGAAAATACAAGTAAAATGTCTAAAAAGCACACACACGCAAAGCACATTTTCTTACCTTCCCATAGCCACCTGGTCATTAGGGTCTGCTGCACTCGTCTTGCGCTCAATCAGCTCTCGAAGAAGCTGGAACACAACCACAAAGGCAAAGCCTGATTCACACAACACTCTAGGTACGCACAGTGGGAAGCTGATGATGTATGGGTAACGTGTGCTTTTTTTTTTTTAACGTGTACAATTGCAGGCTTTTTAAAAAGTCATGATGGACGTTAAATACTTAATGTCTATGGTTTAAAGAAGCATCCATATCCAAGTATCTGTGGTGAAATTATTTTAGTGTTCTAATGCTTTTTAAAATAATTTTCTATATTTTAATAAGACCACATTAATAACAATACCTATGATAACTGTGGTCAATGGGATCATGATGGGAAATAGGGCTGGGCGATATGACCAAAAAATGCTCATTTGACCTCCATGCTGTTATACAATTGGCTGATGCAAGTAATGATTGTCAGTATCTCCACCTACTCACCACGCCCATTTGTTCTCTGGGCTGCAGACACACACACACTTGGTTAGCTCTTAACTGGCCTCTGCCTCAGAGCCTTCATCCATCAGCCCCACTGAGCCAACATTAACCCCTAAATTACCCCAGCACAGCTAACATTGCACTGACACTGTGATTTCACTCAGATAACATCCATTCCTTTCTCTCCAGCTCTTCTGGAGTGGACAGGAAATAGATAGACGCATTTCTCCTCTTACCTGGTGATAAAAGTCATCGTCATCAAAAATCTCTTCATCCAGATCTTTCAGATGTGTGTTGGCTTTGAGTGGAAGGTCTGCAGCCTAAAAGGAACAACATTCAATATATGTTTGCTGTGTGACACCAAAAGACCATAAAATAAATCATTTTATAAACAACCGCTATAAATGTTAATTTATGTTCTATTTAAAATGGCTATTCATTTAACAAAGCTCGTCCCTTTTTAAGCATTAAATAAACAGAAAATACAAGTAATCAATAGATTAGACAAAACCCTGAACAACTAAGTATTTTGTGAATTAAGCTAGTCAATCCTTTTTATTTTCCTTTTGTGAAAAACCATTTTAAACAGAAGACATGCTTCCATTTTTCAAAATATCTGTAGGGATCAATGGAAGCCTGTGTCCGCTACATAAAACAATAATACAAAAAGGGTTTTTTTTCCATTAATATGTAAGTTGCTATCTTAAGACTTCAAGATACTATCTCTCAATATTTTGAGATACTAAGTCAATATATTAAGGTACTACCTCATTATTTTGAAATATGTCATTATTTTGAGATACTAGGTCTTTCTCAAAATAATATTGATATTGCAACTTGCATATAAATAAAAAAGGGGGCCTTTTTTTCCCCCTCTCTGTCCATTTTATGTGGCGAAAACCGGCTTCCATAGGGATCAGTTGTTCTTGTGAATACACCTGAAGTTCAGTTATAGTAGTTGGTTGCTTTTTCTGCAATGCAGATCCAAGTAATTCCAAGCTTCTGTTTTGTTTTCAGATAAACATGCTTTCGGCATGATATAAATATACATTTACATACATTTCATATTCTCTTATCCAACAAGCAATAAACAGTATAGTGTTTAAACACATAGTTCAAACAGCTGTGTGTAAAAACACACAAACAAGGACATTACAAGTGTACAACACATTTCAGGGAACTGGGAAAAAATGTAGTTGTGTAAACATTAACGAATCTGTCCATTAATGATGTTTGGTACAGCCCGTCTTACCTCAGGCTCTGTGGAGTCGGGGTGTGCGTTTGCTGTGGTGGTATCTGGTTTGCCCAACACTCTGTAGTCAGACCTTCGTGTCTGTGTGCGTCTGAGTAAACGCTCTTTATCCATCAGAACCTGCTCCACCTGAGTCAGGATGTTCCTCTCAAAAGCCCCAAAGCCCTGACAGAAAAAAGATAGGAGGGGAGTAAAGAAAGAAAACAACACACACACACACACACACACACACACACACACACACACACACACACACACACACACACACACACACACACACACACACACACACACACACACACACACACACACACACACACACACACACACACACACACACACACACACACAGAGAGAGAGAGAACCAATTTAAGATGCATGTATGGAGCCAAGTTTTTAGTTCCTTCTATTATTCTGCATCTCTTATCTCATTTGGTTTAGGATAGTTGTAGGACTGGGTATCACTAAAAGAATGCTTTACCTTATTGGTCTTTCCCATGGTGAGCCGCGTCTTATCATACCATTTCTGCAGGGTGGCATCTCGATAAGGCTGAAAAGCCACAAAGCGCTTGGCCATGAAATCCGGATAATCCGCCATGTCCAGCTTCCGTTTGGGAGGTCCACTCCGAGTAGTGTGTATTTCTTCTACGTCATCCTCTAAACTGTTTACATCTTCATCACTTTTAACCTCCTCATCATCTCCTTTAGCTTTGCTATGGGCGAAATACAGAGTGAGGAGCTACTTTTGCTACATACATTTTCTTATTCTTATTAAACAAACCAAACAGCCTTTATTTTTGTTGATTCAAATTAACAGGAATTTAAAGCAACACTGGGTGAGATTTGGCATTTTTGCTCCTGGGTTCCCCCTACAGTTGCAGAGAGTAGTTTATTTTTACAGCACTGGAGGGCGGTGCTGCATACCCCCAAAAGCTACATAGTGCAGTTTCTGCTGTGCTGAGCCGAGCCTGGAATAGCGACGACAAAGGCTCTATTCTCCTTACTGCAGGTTAGTGAAACATCACAAGATCCTGAAGTTGTAAATTTAAGGTAAACATACCTTAAACTATGAGAGTGAGCACAGTGTTCATGTCCAATGAATGATGGTACAAAATTAGCTAACACTCAAGTTAGCGTCAATTTGGAATCAACATTTAAAATAACTCATTAAAACAATATTGCCATGTACAGAATATTATTTATCAATGAACATCTATTTGTACAATACATTAGATTGTGCAGTTTGGAGAGTTTAAATATGTATTACACAGCACATAAGACATGGTACAAAAATGTGTTTCTAGAGAGTGAAAACTAGCAGTGGTGTAACTACAGGACTGGCTAATTTAATTCCTATGTTGTGCTGTGCGTTACCTGTCACTTCCCCAGGTTTTGCCCTGAGAGATGACTCTGGTGTCTGGATTCTGATACAGCAGCAGGTCCTGCAGCTCCAGTAAAGACCTCTGCAGAGCCTTCAGGGCTTTGTGACCTGTGACAGTGAGAACGGGAAGTGGCTGAGGATTAATGCTTATAGACAGTATTTCACCCACCTCAGAGGGCAGGCATATCATCTGACACTAAACATTCTCTGGTATCAGAAGCAAAAAACAAAAGAAACAAAAATGGCAACGAATAAAACTAAACAAGCCTTATCTACAAAGCCTTTCTATGTGGCCGCGAATTTGACAATTCACGTCTCTGAAAAAACCTGCACAAACAAACTGCCGCTCCATACGTTGACGGTTATTAATTCACGTCTTAAATCCGGAGCAGAAAAAAAGACAATCCTGTAATCCATTATTATGGAGGAAGAGGGGAGAAAAGATGGGGGAGGACACACAGATCCCATCATCTTCAACGCTAATCAAAAGTACACGCAGTCTGAGAAAGCCCCCGCCCTCTCTCCCATAGCAATGCGCTGCTCACAATTCAGGAGGACGGCCCGACATCAATCATTCGCCACCGAGAAGAGCCAGGCAATAAATATGCAAATGAGGAGCAGCCAGTCTCTGAAAGCAGGGCGCTGTGCTTAAGAAAGGAGAGCAGTGCAATGTATTAATTGTCAGTAGCTGGAGGAAACCTGAGAGCAAGATCTATGGCTATAAAAGTATGAGAGATTGTAATCCTTGTGAAATTAGACTTGTTTTGTATGATTGCATAAAGTATGCAGGTCTTGGACAATCAAAGAGCAGGAATTTAACAATGCAATGTAGATTTTCTTTTTAGTGATTTTACATTTAAAAAAACATGACATGTACTAATAAATCTAGATCAAATCTGACGGGATCTACATATCCTATGCTCTACTGCAAGCGTCATGCGAATATAAAAATTTACTATGTATGTGAATATTTATTAATAATGTAAATCATCAAAATGCATACATATACCATGAGTACCAATAATTTGTCAAAGCTCCCACCCCTAATAATGAAGCAGGGTCATATCTAAACTAGCAAAGACACATTTTTGACCCCTGTGACAAACCCCTCAGACCTTGGGCTTATGTTTAAATAGAAATATGTGGTACACTCACTGTTCTTCAAAGCTCCAACAAACTCTGCTCCGCCCCTGCTCTTGAACTCTGGGAAGGTGTCTGGCTGTGGAAGCTGATTGGCCATCACAAGGGCTTTCTGCATTTTGATTCGTCCTTCGAGTAACAGGTCCCAAAGGGCTGCGTAGTGGGACAGGGTTGCGTACAAACATTTCTCAGTAACAAATAATGTGAAGTTATTATAGCAATGAAAAACAATTGTAAGGTAGGATGATAATCTCAACTCAAACTTCTACAGTTCATACTGCTTTCATCTAACCTTAGTTTTATTGAATCTAAGGTGAATCTGTACTGTTTTCAAACTACAGCTTAAAATATAATGCTCTCTCGTGGAACCGATGTGCATACCTAGCTGGTTTTTCACAGCTCTGCCCTTCTCCACCTGTTCATCCACTTTCTCCTTTGAGAAGGTCATCACAGCTCTGGTCTCTTCATCCTCCTCCTCCTCTTCCTCTTCCTCTTCTGAGCCTTCATCACTTTCTCCTTCAGTCTCACTTTCCTCCTCATCCTCACTCTCACCCACATCATCCATGCCCTCAGTCAGCTTCATAAAATCTGTATCTGTAGGGAAAGTAAGGTCAGTGTTCTTCATCTTCGAGACCAAGTTGGACAGTGGTGAGTTTGTGTCATCTAGGTCCTCCTCCTCTTCGTCATCATCATCTTCATCACCATCATCTCCATCTTCCTCCCCATCCTCCATGTCGTCATCTAACTCTCCATTTTCTACAGCAATATCGTCATCATCATCATCATCGTCGTCATCCTCCTCCTCCTCAGCTGACAAATGCAAGCAAAAAAAGGAACGCATCAAGAATGGTTAACTAAGTGGGCATACAATGTACACTGTACACTACTTTTGTGAGGATTTGGTGGCATTCAGTCATATATTTGGTGGATAACAAACAATAGCATAAATCCTCTCAGCTCTATTAGATGGATATCCATCACTCTAGGAAACAGCTTCACTGGTCCACTGTGCAGTGCTGGAGAGCTTCTTACCCTTATTTTGAACCAACGGACATTACTGATTCACCAATAAATAGTGACTGCAATATACAGAAATGTAATCTTAAACATAGCTTTCTGTCCAAACTGTGCACAGTGTTTATTTACTTACCAGATCCATCTATCTCTTTCTGAAGATCTTTGCGAGATGTTGCTCTGCCACGATAACGTTTATCTGTGTCTGCCAGTAATGTGACGGCACGTTTCCGCAATCCACCAGACAGGAGACCGTCATCGTCGTCATCATCACCTTCATCAAACTTGTCTACAACTCTGGCCTTGGTCTCTGCAAAGATAGAAGAATAGAACTGTATTTAGAAAACAAATAAACAAGGCAATGGCTTGACAGTAAATGCATAAAGAGTTCTAATGACACTGAAGAATCATACAACAGTCAGAAGTTACTTATAACCCCATAGACTATCATGCAATCATCCAACAAATTAAATTCATACAGATAAATAAAATGTTTCAAACATACAATTTATTTTTTAAACAGTGAATACTGTTTAACATGATTCTCACCCTTTTTCTTTAAATACTGCACAGCATCTTTACGTTTTTTTGTAACTACATTGTAAATCTACAATGTAATAACGTGTGATAAAATATACCTCTGTATAAAAGTAGCATTTTGAATAAGTAAGATTTTAAATCTCTTTGTACTGAACAAACATGAGAGAAAATAACGCTAGCGTTTCAGCAACAGGAACAGTTAATATTAGGTGAGTATATAAAGTTATCTTATTCGAATTCCCCGTTCCACCTTAAGCATTGAATTGCTACAGCATTTAAGGTGGAACGAACAGTTTAAACTGAAGCTGGCAAACATGAAGGCAGTAGCCCTCTTATTCCAAAAACACTTTCAGCAAATACACTACTGCTGAATGGTTTCAGTCTTCACAGCAAACGCGTTTTAAATTAAAACCAAGTTAAAACCGGTGACCACTGTCCACCACCAACAGCCCTGAGAGCCATGCGTTCACAACAACAGCAGATTTCTCATTAAAAGACTCGATGTGCTCTCGTTTTAAAGCTTTTACATTACTCTGTGGAAAAAGAGCATTAAAGCACCTTCGTTCTGGTCGTCCTCGGGGTCCGCGAAGCTAGGTAAAGGGTTTAATAACTCCTCCAGCTGCTGAGATATCGAGGCTGCCATGTTTGCTTCTGCACTCTCTGCGTCATCACGCAGAGGCGGGCGCGCGCACGTAATTTACGTCACTCGTCAGTGATCATTTTATTCTTCTCTTCCGATTATCATCTATTAAACCCCTCAAACTACCTTACAAGTAGTTCAGATACTGTAGTCCATAGCTTCATTCAGTACATGCAGTTTAACATACAGTTAGTTCCCTCACCTATATCCACCCACTCCCTCCACAACAATGGGATTGGTTGCTTACATTTATGACATATGAAATTCTGATTGTCTAAATCTGCCCCTTTGAGTGTCTTTAGAACTCTGCAGTTTCAAAAAAGGAATGCTGAGCCTAATGGTGTTGGCTGCTGGAGCATTGGCACTCTGTCCTCTGAGCTCCATCCATTTCCTTCGGGGTGTTGGGGCTGTGTCTGTGACCCAGAATTATTTATTTAACCAGACCTCACTGTTTACATCCATATTTTCCCTAGATTTTTTGTATTTAATTCAATCAAATACAATAGTGGTGGTAGAAACAGACATATGCAAAATACTTGGGGTGTGTGTTTTAAAATCATTCTGACATTCAGGTAAATATTAAGTAATATTAAGTAAAGTTGAAAAGTAATGCCAGGGTTTAACCAAAACCCAATGGCCTCAACTCCTCAGCTACTAAAGAGATTACAATAAACTTTTCAAGTTAAAAAGACATTCGCTTCATTGTATGAAGCATCACCAAGCATTTCAATATTCATTAGCTTTGTGTATTTGTTTTATTCTTTGTGCAAACACAATATCATACAAATTAGCACAGTGAATCAGAACTGAAACTGAAACAGAATGAATACAAAAGTTTGGTTGTTCGCTTGAGAAAAAAAGAAAACGTCATCCATCTGCACCGAGAGGTTTTATATTTTTTAAATAATGCTGATATTCAAACCCCTGAAGAAAATAGTCGTAAACAACTGACTGCTCTCTTTGTCCACTCCAGGTCACAGCGGAACTCGTTCTCTGAAGGTAGACTTTGTCTTACATTTCAAGTCATTTTTACATTTTTCAAATAAAGGGTCCATAACTCTCTTTTTAGGTTTTCCTTCTGAAGGCAAACTTTGAGATTTGGTGAAACTCCTAAGAAAGGTAACCGCAGTTTGGTACAGGTGAATATTCAGATGAGGAATTCTGTCTGTGTCGATATGGCAAAGCCTTAAAAGGCAAAGAGGTGTAAGACGGCTGATTATGATAAACTGATATATTTCAAACTTTTATACTGTTAGCATTGCTCCAGAAAACTGTTGTTAAATGCCCTCCTTCTGTTATGTGCCAAGACAATCAATCGCGCTGCTAAAGGGTCCCTGGACCCCTGTTTGACATTCATTTTTTTAATTATGCAAATATACAGTTGTGTGCAATATTTTTGGCACCACTGGTCTAATTATACTGTTGAATTTCGAAGTGAAAATTATAAAACATCTACACTGAACACATCTTTGCACATTTTAATGCAGAATTACTGTTTATTTGCTGAATTTATATTTTGATATTTTGAAGTCATATAATTTGTCCTGTGCAAAATATAGATTTTTGTGTGTATTTTTCTAATAATTACACTCAGGAAATAAATATAAACAAAAAATGGGAGAAAAAGCCTTACCCAATTTGTCTTTTAAATTATTTTACATTATTTTCACTCAATCAATCAGGAAAACATTTATTGACCAGACTGGGCCAAAAACTTCGCACACAACTTTAATTAGTTAAATTTAAGCAAATAACAAAATCAGTAAAAGTGGTGGACTACAGTGGCCTGCATGAGCTTGTTGACATAAATAGATAAATGTTTTAAATAAATATGCATATAAAGGAACAAATAAATAAATTGATAAATACATAGATCAATAAACTTATTGGAATATTTATATTGAAATCACAAACGGAAAAAAAATATATAATTCCAGGCCGCCTTAAAAACCTGAGTCCCGTTTGGCGGTGTTTCTCGGCCTGATTGTTCATAAAAGTCTATGGGCTACCACACGGTGCCTTCGCTCATTTCTGAAGACGGCTGCGAGAGCTGGTTTGTGTAACCGTTGGTGACAGAGGTGAAAGGGCCTATGGGGCCAGTGGGCTCTGGGCTTGGAGAGTCCATCTCCCCAAAACACTGGCCTTCAGGTGCTGCATGATGCGCTGAGTGGTGGTGGTGGTCCACACCCCCGAGGGGGGTCCCTGTGGGGCCAGACGAGGGGCCATAGCCAAGGTCTCCTGGAGTCTGAGCTTGTGATGATGGAGGACCCTGCGGGAAATAGTCATAGTTTCCTCCTGGCCCATAGTATTCACCTTGATAATCTGGAGAAGACAATAGAACCATGGTTGAAAGTGATTGCGTGTCAACATTTTCTTACTGAATCAGGAGAAATAATAATTGTCTCTAATTGGTTCTTCACAGTGTTGTGACTCATGAGCCATATCCACTCACCTCCGTAGTAAGAGAAGTGTCCGTTGGTCATGATGTCTGCAGGCTCCAAGCGTTCTCCCAGAGCTCTCATCCTCCTGGGGCTCCGGAACAGAACGTGTCTCCGGGCTCCTAGAGCACTCAGCTGTTTCATACGCCGCTCTTTAGAACGCCGGTTCTGAAACCACACCTACACAAAACACAGCACAGGACATGAGAATTTTTCTTGAACTTGCAGAGAACATAGCAGCTTGGAACAAACCATAGAACCCAAATTAGCTCTGAACTGCATACTGCACATTAGAACAATCCATAGGAAATCACTGATCTCAAACCAGCAGAGAACAGAGCACATAAGAACAAAACCCTCTCATCTGAAACATGTACAGAACACAGCAAGTTAGAACCTATCAGAGAACCTTACACATTAGAACCCTGCAGAAATGACAAATGTG
Source organism: Hoplias malabaricus (assembly GCF_029633855.1). NCBI lineage: Eukaryota > Metazoa > Chordata > Actinopteri > Characiformes > Erythrinidae > Hoplias > Hoplias malabaricus. Next base: position 34,086,089 of record NC_089801.1, on the reverse strand, counting down.
ATAATGTTTTCTGTTATATATCCTGATAAATTACATCTTGTCAAAACTAAAAAAAACGGAACCAACTGCATGTTTTATTAAAGAGAGAGCATCATAAGTCATGTTTAACTTAATTTAGTACAGTGCAGTATTTGAAACACTGGTGTTATATTTGATATTTTCATCATACAGCTATGTGCAGATTTTTGAATATGAATACAATTTACATATTCAGATTTATTTAGAAAAATCCTAGCAACCACCTGGGATACTAACCCACCTAGCAATCAACTGAAACATCACTGCAACCTCTTAGCTAACTCCAAAAATGAACTGGGATACCTCTGGCAACCACCAGAGATATTGTAGCAAACACCTAGCCACACCCTAGCAACCACCAGGGATACCTTAGGGCTCATCAGCTTTATTGGATATAAAGGAATACTGTATAATTTTTAGCAAAATTCTAGGAAGCCCTAAACATTTAATCTCCTAAAACCCACCTGGAATACCTTAGCAATAATTTTGTAGCACTCCAGCAACCGCTAAGCTATATCCTACTTTTGCTCCATAGCTAACCACTAGCAACAAACTGGCAAGCATAGCAAACAACCTAGAAACCCTCCAACAACACCATGACACTACATGGGAACTGCTTAAATTGTACACTGTGCTTTCTCCTCAGAAATGTAAACATTCCTAGTAAAGATTCACACTCGTGCTAATACCTGAATGACCCTCATATTGAGGCCGGTCTCCTGGGCAAGCTGCTCGCGGATGTGGCGGGTGGGTTTGGGTGTGGCTGCGAAGGCTGCTTTGAGTGTCTCGAGCTGTTTGGCTTTGATGGTGGTACGGGGTCCTCTCCTTTTCGCACCTGCAGCATGTTCATCATTCTCCGCCCCACATGTCTCTTTATCGGACAGCTGAGCCGCCTCAGAGTCTTTACCGTCCTCCTGGACATCCTGAGGGTCAGGAGATAAACTCGCCTCACTGCACGCTGTCACTGTGGGAGAAAAATATTACACATTATTATACAGGACTATATGCATTTCTTCTGTTCTGTAAACAATCTGATATTGCACATAGAAAGCTCTATGTTTAGAGAACAGAGCATACACACATCACACACACACAGGACTCTATGCACATACACACAGTGCTATACATATGCATCACATACACCAGTGTATACATATATTATACACACTACTATATATTAAATTACACACACTACTATTATATATTACACACACACACACACACACAAACACACTACCATATGCATGCATTATATACAGTACACTTTACATATACACACCCTTCTGTATACATTACATACAGTATACACAAGCTCCAATCAACAGTAAAGTGTCCAAGTCTGAAATGTAAGGCATGTTTGTACCTGAGAGGTGTGTGGAGTCTTTGAGAGCCGAGCTGTTGCTGAGGTAATCTTCTTTGCAGAGGAATTTGCTCTCCTCCAGGATGTAGAGCTCCTCTCCAGTGGACAGCTGCTTGTGGCACATGACGCAGGTGAAGCAGTTGAGGTGAAAGACTTGGCTGCGTGCTCTCCTCACCAGGTCAGTGGGAGAGATGACCTGCGAGCAGCCCGCACACTTGGTGCCAAACGTCCTGCGCACAGAAAACCCTGTGATCAGTCTTCAATTTGCAACAAAGTAAATCCCCACTGCCACATTAACACTGGGTCTCATGTTGAATTAACACCCACAGAATTGAATAAACACAGAGAGTGCTAAAAATCATTATTATATACAGTCTGTTTATTTATATAATAATTTTTTCTGGCATCCTAGGTTATTTAAAAACATATTTGACAGAACTGGCTGAAGGTTAGTGTGCTCTGACAGGCCTAAAATTTAACCATGAGTCTACAGTGCTCAAATCTTTCTGAATGTACCTATATTGAATGCAACTCTAGTATTAAACTAAATGCTAAATGTACTCAAAAGAACTAAACTCTGGTACTGAATTAAACTGTTAATCAAACCCTACCGGACAGAACTTAACTCTGCAGTGCTGAACTAAACTTTACAGTCCTGAATTAAACCCTGTACTAAATTAATCTCTGCCGTACTTAACTAAACCCTACAGCACTGGCCCAAATTTGCAATTCTGAACTACATTTAACAACATTGATTTAAACTCTGCAGTACTGCATTATAAATTCAGTACAGCACGAAATTCTAGAGTACTGAACCGAACATACTACTGTACCACATTGTTGTAAATTTACTGTCCATTTTCAAAGGCAAGGTAATGTAATCTGTATTCTTTACAGTTTTAAGCAATGCAGTTTTAAATAACCCTTTAATGCTGAAAGAAACTTAATTTATTACTGAATTATTGAATTAATGTCCATGTACAGTACTGAATAGCATCTACACGTGTTTAGGTCCAGCTGGAAAAACAAGAGATTTCAGAGGTATTGGGTGTATATGACATTATTCATCTTTTATTTTTGGCTTATTTATTTAATTATTTATTATTATTATTATTATTATTATTATTATTATTATTATTATTATTATCGTTGGGTTTTTTTCCAGTTTGAAATGATATTTCCTTTATTTTCCAGTATATTTTTATTGCATTAAGGCTACGCTTTTATTAAGTTGCACGTGCAACAAATAAGATCCACAGTATACACAGACCTTGTGCTCGAGCTTCATTACGGCCCGCGCGTGCGAGCCCTGCCGCATTGTTGTGATGGAGTTCTTTAGGCAAAAATCCTTTCAGGCGCAAGCTGTGAGGAAGAGCTTTTATGTAAGCGCTTTGTTGCCTCCGACGCGGTGCAGAAGCGCGTGTCCTCCGCGTGTCTGCGGCCCCTCGCGCGAGCGTTTCTGTCGGCCCGCGGTAATCCACTTATCGCGCTTCTCCCGCCGCGCGCGCGCCGCCTGACACTCATACCGTGTAAACAAAGCGCGCGCTCCGGCACTGCGACTCGAAACACGCGGATCAGCGGCGTTAATGATATCAGCTCAGTGCACGAGCCTCCGAATTATAATACACACACACACGGCAGTAAATAAATAAATCAAACCAAAAACACAACCTGCAGATTCTACTGAACTGAGCTGGGCGCTCTTAAAGTCAGCGGAGCGCTGCATTTTGGGACATTTTGATATTTGATATTTTCATATTTATAATCTGTTCTCTGGAACATTCAAACTGCGAAAGCTCTCCTGTCTGAATCACACCTGCGCGTTACACGGTTACTGTCTGTTTGCTAATTTAAAAAATAGAATAGAAAACGTGGCCCGTGCAAATGTTAGATTTTTCCCTCCATTTTTATCCGAAAACTGCTTGTATCTGTGTTTGTATTATATTTGGATATTTTTATAAGTAATATATACTTCTTCTTCTTCTTCTTCTACTTTTCCTACCGTTATTATTATTATTATTATTATTATTATTATTATTATTATTATTAAATATATATTACATAAATTACACTATATATAGGCAATTATTATTTCATGCTTTTATATCCAATCTTCAGGGAAATCTCATTTTAAGGATGCTGTGTAATTTTTTTTTTTAAATCAGCAAAAATGCCACTTGTCCAGGGGTGTTCTGTAAATGTGTCAAACTACAAAAAATTTACGAAATGTAAAATATATTACATCAGCACCATTTTAAAATGGACTTTTCTTGGTAACATATGTGTATTATGGAATGTTATTATTTTCAAAGGAAATTAAACCAATGCTGTGGCTTCACTGTAACGAAGCAGCAGTTGTTTTTCCTTTTAGTATTTAATCGTCAGCTTTACACCTATTACAGCTAAAATTAGACCTTACAGCAAAATTACGATTATAGGTCAAATCAAATATTAAAGTTAATGTTAGGCCAGTATTAAAACAACAGTTGCATGTTACATTATCAAGCTAATAAACAAATCAAATAAACAACCACATAAAATGTGTTGATTAATACCATGAACAAACTCATTTTGTACAGATTTACAGAGCTGGATCTGTCAAACCTAAATAACCAAACCTATAAAGATGCGAATAACCCACTACCCCTGTGTTTGTGGGTGGAAAACCTATTATACACATTCCCCCATTTCCACATATGAACCAGAAAATTATTCACAGCAAACAGCAGATATTTATAAAGAAATATACTAGGAATCTTGGTTTCATTTTATAACTATTATTAGCTTGTTATTACACAGTAATAAAACATCATGTATTAAGCAACAAATAAAGCAAAAAAAAAAAAAAAACATCCAAATTCAGTAAATTTGATGATAACTTATATATGAATTAAAATGGGGAGAAGTGTGTGACCTGGGGATGCCCCCATTTATATTCACAGAAAAAAATATATATATATACACAGCCTGAAACAAAGGCTCTATGTTCCAGGCCATACACTGCCTAAAATACTGGCCCCTCATGATAACAAATATGAGAGTTTTTAACCTATTTCTGTTTGTTAGATAGATAGATAGATAGATAGATAGATAGATAGATAGATAGATAGATAGATAGATAGATAGATAGACTGCATTATGAAGGGTTCTTTAGTTAATGCTTCTAGAATTCCATGTCTGGTGATGAAATGTTTCTTCACATTGATGGAGAATGTGTTGCTGACATATTTGTATATTTTTGAATACTGTTATATTTATGACCAATAAAGAGTTAATCTATTGTTATTATATCCAGCTTATAACAAAAGTAGAACCCTGTTTGTTGCTAAAACTATATACAGCCTTCAGTTTCATCAACCTGGTGAACCATTTCATCCTGCACTGAACAATTTCACAATGCAGATATAGACCCTGAATTATGGCATTTACTTAAGAAGCATTTTAAAGGATATAGATAGATAGATAGATAGATAGATAGATAGATAGATAGATAGATAGATAGATAGATAGATAGATAGATAGATTGATTGATTTGCTGTTTGAATTTCTGTTGTAAACAGTTCTCTAAAGCTGTCTCATGGAAGGGTCACTGGAATTTGTGTCGAGGGGACATCTGCTTAAAGAATATTCTTCAATATGAAAAGAGAGGAGGGTCATTACCTGAAGAAGTCCGTTCTGCAGTAGAGCCGTCCCTCTCTGGAGAAGCACTTCTCCGTTAAAGTGCACTTACACTCGCAGCACTGCACGCACCTGGCGTGCCACGCGCGGTCCAGCACCTTCAGCAGAAACCGGTCCAGGATCGGCCTCTCACAGCCCGCGCACTGCATCATACCGTAGAGACCCCCGCGAGAGCCTCGAGAGAGCTGGAGCACAAACACACACGCTCACACGGACACACACTGAGGACTAGGACCTTCTGTAAATTACAGCGCTGCAGCCAGTGGGTCAGTCCCAGTGAGTATCAGATCCCGCGTGCCCATCAACACATCCCTCGCGCCAAAAGTCTCGCTCTTGACACGCGCGTGAAGACAAACTTCATATTTATTAGCCTATTTACACCCGCCTGTGGTGTCCTTAACGTCCGCTCCGCGTCCAATCAGCTGTGTGCTGCCTTTGGCTCTAGTTTTTGCAAAAAGGTAGGATTAAAAATGAAGATGAAAGTAACTCTGTCCTTTTTCAGCTCGCATCCAAAAACGATACACACACTCAAAACCCTGATGTTCCCGGTGCCGTGGTCCTCGCGTTTTGTTGCACCAAGTCGCGCCAATCGCCTTCCGCCAGATTAGTGATGTCATTCCGGACGCCAGCCAATCAGATTGGAGTCCATATGAGCTTTCTGCATAAGAATTGCTATGTGTACTTGTTTGTTTTCCCACCACACCCGTATTCCAGAAAGCCCCCTTCCTGCGCTAAACCAAAAGTCTTCAAGGTTTCTGTGGTAAAGAGAACCACGAACATGCACAGAACCATTTAAACGTATAAAATATACTGATACCTGCGTAAACTGATACCATGCAAAATACTGAATACCTGCGTTGAACATGACCAGCTATAAATATGGGTATGAGCTGTGGTTGGGTTGGTAGGTGGGCTATTACTGGAACCCAGGTGGCCTGCCTTATCAAGTAAATACGCATGGCCAAACCAGTATTTCTACATAGTGGGTTATTTTAATTTTCGATTACCAGGTGGGTTCCTCACATTGGTCTTATGGTACACTTACTGATCCATCACTAACCCTGGAGGGCATCTGTATGTGAGGCCAACATTAAATAAGTGGACATAACTTGAAGGGACAAGAAATATCAGTAACACATTTTAATGAGTTTTTAGAAAGTAATTTTACAATGTAAAAGTTACTAAAACAATTATTTTTAAATCTGTTTCTTTCAGCTGTGCCCTTGCACTGAATTTGTGATTTATAGTCTATGCCTTCTTTATGATTCAATAGTTGGTACAATGAGTTTTTGAATAATAATAATAATAATAATAATAATAATAATAATAATAATGTGATTTTTTTCTAGATTAGTAAAAAATATATATATATTAAAGTGTTCCATAGGAACAGAGGTCCAAATCACATTATGAACCAATCACAGCTCAGGGGGCGTGGTCTGCCGAAAAACGGGTGGGTCGACATAAACACAGTACAGGTTAATGTTTCCATTTTTTAGCTTTTTATCCGGAATCGAGGAGAGGGCGTTTCGTTGTGTTTTTATTAGCCTACATATTTGGATTTCCTCCTACAGTTTGATTTCGATTAGTTTTAGGGTGTGAAAAGTAGGTTAAACCGGTTTGTGATGGATAAAACAATTGGCAGCAGCACATTTTCCCAGGTTTGTCTTTTTCGGGAAAGTTGCAGTGATTTGGGGACATCTCGGCTGTGTTCCAAACCACACACTATTGCACTATACATTCTACACTAATGAATGCACTCCTCTGTGACGTATACTGTTTGTGGCTCAGTGTTTATTGCTGTGCTGCGCTTTTTAATGTGTTAACATCGTTAAAAGAACAAATAAATGATAAATTATACGATTGTGTCGTATTTTGTTGTTGATTTATGGATGATAAAACCAGTGACTTTTAACTACTTTTAATTTGTACAGCAGGTTTGATTGGTTGGTAAACAGAAAATATGCCCGATTTAGAAAAGTAAAAATGATTACACACACACACACATATATATATATAGGCCTTTTCAAAAATTAAGCAGTCAACGCCTTTTTCAAATTATATACATATTACACATGGTAAAAAAAAGGTTTTCTTTTTTAACATTTTTCTGTCTTAAAATAAAATTTAAAACAAACGGGTTAAATAAAGCTATTGTACCTATCTTTATATATAATTGCATGTGCCACGTTTTAGGCAAGCCTATGGAACATTTTGTTTATTTTCCAATTAAGTGAGAAAAGAAATAGACCCATATTTAGTAATGATTTATTCTAGAAAATATCTAATGATTATAATACAGAGTATTGATTGTACTGGCCTCCAGAGTAATGGTTATATTATGAAGTAATGATTATGAGGTACAGTAATGGCTATAATTTGGAGTAATGATTATAATATAGCCTGGAGTAATGACTGTAATGTAGAGTAATGGTTCTAATGTGGAGTAACATGGCTGTAATAGTGATGATAATAAGGGTCAGAATGGAAGATGTTATCTCTAAAATGGCGCAGTTTATGCGGCTGTGTTAGCGCCAGATAGCGGACTGTCCACAAACACAGCAGAAAGAGCTGTTTCTCAAAGATATCACTAAAGCTTAAGGCTCTTCAAACTCAGACAGAATACAAATGTGTCCACACAGCTGCTGTACACAGCTCAGCTGGGTTTTCAGTGTGTTTGGTTATTGTTAAAATAGCCTATTCTGAAAGTAGGTATAATGTAAGAGTAACGAAATTATTACCGAATTTATGACAGGATTAAAATACGTTAAAGGACAACTAATGTAAATTCCATGTTTCTAGCTTCTACAAACTGCAATGAACACACACTGTATCTGATGAATAAATAAAACCTTGTCTGTAGAAAGCGAATGTTTGATTGTTCCCTAAACGTAAACATATGATTAGCAAAGGAGATAACATATACTGTAAAAGTCCCAAAGGTGTAAATACACAATCTCTCTCTCTCTCTCTCTCTCTTTTTTTTTTTTTTTTAAAGGGAAAGGCCGTTTTTCCCTCAATCTCTGGTGTGCCCCCCCCCAATAGTTAATGGGGAAACTCCAGCCATTTTTCTCTACATAGCTAAACATTGCGAGTTACAGTTTATCAATTTAAATTTATATCTGTCAATTTTCTCTTTCTCTTTTTTCCGTTTCTGTTTCTCTCTCGTTTTACCTCACTCTTACTCTTAAGTACGTGGATGAGAGAGATGGAGAGAGACATGCATAGGAAGGAAAAAGAAAGGTAGGTGCAGTTAGCCGTTAAACCCTTTGGAGTCTGAGCCATTTCTGAGTAAATCCGCCATGCTTTCGCGTTTTGAGAGTGGAAACATTTAAAGGGGAAAATCCGTTTTTCAAAATGCCTTTAATACTTCATATCTGCAAACCATTTAGATTAGAGAAGATCTTAGTTCATGTTTGATTTCAGTGGTAATGGTAAATAAAAATATACCGATTTTATTTGCTATCCCAAATAACCAGTGAACATACATGTGATTTTCTAACCCTCTGACATGACCTAAAAAAGTAGGATTTAGGCCAAAACCTGATTTCAGAACTAGTATTAACCTAAACTATATATCAGATCCCAGGGATAGTCATAGTTGATGTATTACTTTCTACGAGAAGAGGTTTTAGGAATACTAAACTTTTAAGATGTCTAGTTTCTATCACAACATTCATTTCTCTATATAAACCATGTGGACTGACTTTATCATCTTAACCATTTAATCATTCAAAACAAAGTGGAACTACATTAGGGTTTGACAAGGAAATTAAAATGATCAATAAATAGCAAGAGTGTTTTAAGAACAAATTCCTGGGTTCAAACACTGAGTATTTCATGTGAAGAAATTTGGTGAAGCTGAAAGCAGAAGAGCTGTTGTTCGGGAAGAGCACTAGCGGCATGCCATAATCAAGCAAGCAGCTCCCACTGTTTGTTTTGGGATCCCCTCTTCATCTCATTAGCACGTGCTAATTGCTGCTAATTGGTCTTAACAAGATGAGATGGCAACCCAGCGGGACCAATCTCATTTGTGAAAAACACAATTGATTATCATTTGCCAAAGAAACCAGTCAGCAAAGGGTAGGGGTGCATGTGTGTGTGTGTGTGTGTGTGTAATTTAGTTTAGGAAGTAATTAACAGTTCATTTATGGTCCACCATGCATTTCTTTACCAATTAATTTTGTGTACGCAGTTTAAAAGGTCCCTTAAATGTTAAGGATAAATATCTAGAGGATAAAATAATTAAATATGCTAAATGCCATATATATGGGCAGTCCTTAGTAATCAGGTTCAACTGATCACTTACAGCCAAAATGGAAACATGTATTTGGACACTTCTGTGTTCACCATGTGCATCCATATTTTCTTTTGGAATGAAGGTATTAATAGGACGTTTGCCCCTCACTGTTGCGTTAACAGGTTCTACTACTAAAAGAAGACTGTATGCTAGATATTGGAACATTCCTGTGTGGATCTGATAGCAGCCACAGCAACAGCACAGTGAGGTCCTGACACTCAAACACATCCCTAAGGTAACTGGATGGAGCTTGGGTGGGTCTTCATAGTTCTCTAGCAGACGCAAGACACTGATGTCGTTCAGAATGTCCACAAGGGATGCACCTTAAGTAGCAGAATTTATTAATGGTCACATTCAAATTGTAAACATATTTCATCCGAATGGGAATTTAGGCAATATTGTGTAAAGCAAGTATAGCCATGGTCCGTTAGCTTGGTCTCCTATTACCTGTTCCAATAAATATCCCCAGGTAAGAAATATACAGCCCTACAACCAGTAATAAACCTGAGTCAGAACACCAGAAACCCTGAGGATGGAGAAACATTGCTAGAGTCTTTAAGCTTTTAGAAAAAATGTTCCCTGTTTGGCATCCCCATGTGATCTCCTGCTGTTCCCCCACCATGAGAGAGGGACCCCATGCCAGAAGAAGCCCTAGCGACCAGGAGAGGCTTAACCATAATCCCCATCCCCAGCCCCTCTCTCAGCTTGCCAATAGATTCATTTAATGTGGATTCATTTAATGCAACAATGTAGTTGTTCAGCCCCTGTGCTTGAATCTTGGGTGGCATCTCTATACAGCTGAATGTCTAAACTCAGGAGTGGATGACTTCAACAAGCATCAGTACAACAGATTATTTCAGTGCAGGATTCCGTGGCTGTCCAAAATGGTAGCTTTATGAAGGAAGAAAACAGCTCCCTTCTAAATGTAAGATAATGGAATGGAATGTTCACTCCAAACATGAATATAAGAGCATTTCTTTTGGACCTTTGGACATACACACATACATTCACTCACATCTATGGACACTTTTGAGTCACCAATCCAGCATGTGTTTTTGGACTGTGGGAGGAAACCGGAGCACCCGAAGGAAACCCATGCGGACACAGGGAGAACACTCCTCACAGACCCGGAGCAGGACTCGAACCCGCAACCTCCAGGTCCCTGAAGCTTTGTGACTGCTACACTACCTGCTGCACCACCGTGCCGCACCTCCTGTGTTCAAATGATGTATAAAAATAAGAATCGGAATGAGAGAGAGAGAGAGAGAGAGAGAGAGAGAGAGGTGAGGGAGTAGGAAGAGACAGGGAAAGGAGGGGAGAAACAGAGTGAATGTGAATGAGAGAAAGAGAGAGGGGAAGGCTGGGAGAGTGCGAAAGTGATAGAAAGGGACTAACAGATTGAAGGAGAGAGAGTGAAGGAAAGTGAGAGTGAGAGAAAGAGGTGAAAGGAGAGAAACAGAGTTGGAGAGAGTGTGAAAAGAGAGAGCGACAGAGAGAGAGAGAGAGAGAGAGCAAGAGAGGGCCCTGGGGACTCAGTGCCCTGGGCGTGTTGATGATGGAGATTGATGCGTGTGGTGGCCCAGACGGTGCAGACGCAGCTGAAATTAAAAGCCTATTTTGTCGGTTGTAAAAGGACAGAATGGTGCAGAGGGAGATCCCCCCTTCCCCCTTCGCCCATGTACCTCTTTAGTGTCATCAAACCCTCAGGGACAAGAGCCGTTACATGCCTCTCTCTCTTTTCTCTCTCTCTCTCTGTCTCTCTCTCTCTCTCTCTCTCTCTCACACACACACACACACACACTTTCTCACTCAGGTGTATGTGTGTACACATAAATGTGACAGTAAGAAAAATGGAAGCGCAAAAGCGATTGCCCTTAGTAAGCTAATTTTCTGTCACATCAAAGCAAAAATATTTTTTAACCCCTCCCTTTTCGGCACTCATTGCTCACTAGCAGCTCAACATAGAGCCATACACACAAAGCCAACAGAGACTTAGTGAATCCGATAACAAATTTACAGGGAAGAATCATACATTTGACTGAAGTTTATTTGTACAGTGGAGTGGCCACAAGGTCTGCATAGTGAGAAAACTCAAATTGAACACAAGCAAAAACAGTGCACCAAATTCATCAAATCATTTCCACATGAGTAAGAAATATTGCAAGAAATTTAGAACAAACAGTTCCAAACCCAGCAAAAAAAAAAAAAAAAATCAAATTTAGTGCAATACATGTGTCATATAAAGTTCACAGAGGGAACTCCACACCGCTTTTATTTCCTTTCCTCGTATCTCCTCAGGCCATGCCACATCAGGGGCATCCGCCTGGGAGCGGCTGCTCTCTAACTACACTCCACTCACTCACTTATTGGGACATCATTTGCAAATCATTTATCCTCAATCTGAATTTAATTGACCAGCAGACCCGGAGAGTGTGGACCAAGCATTTGGCAGAGAACAGGAACAGAGGGCAGGCTGCAGGGGGTAGGGACACACGCATGTGCACGCACACACACACACACACACATACGCACACATATGGGGGTCAGACCTTTGTCCAGAGGGGAGTGACGGCCAGCTGAGATGCTTTGTGTCAGGCCAACAGTCATCACAAGTGCATCTGTACTAGTGTGTGTGTGTGTGTGTGTGTATGTGGCTGACAGAACCAGAAGGCACAAAAGGCAAAGATACATGGCCAAAAACTCCCCCTAGCAACTTTCCAATCAAGTCTCAAGTTTTTGCCCCAGTCCCAAATTCTATCTCTGTGAACCAAACCTTGTTTCTCCATGGATGTTTTCTCATTCTTGTACTTGATTTGGGCGGCAGCAGGTAGTGTCGCAGTCACACAGCTCCAGGGACCTGGAGGTTGTGGGTTCGATTCCCGCTCCAGGTGTCTGTCTGTGAGGAGTGTGGTGTGTTCTCCCGGTGTCCGCATGGGTTTCCTCCGGGTGCTCCGGTTTCCTCCCACAGACCAAAAACACACGCTGGTAAGTGGATTGATGATTCAAAAAGTGTCCGTAGGTGTGAGAGTGCGTGTTGCCCTGTGAAGGGCCACCTCCATAGTATGTCCCGCCTTGCACCCAGTGATTCCGGGTAGGCTCCAGACCCACTGCGAACTGGATAAGTGGTTACAGACGATGAATGAATGAATGAATGAATGGATGTACTTGATTTGAAAAAAACTTATAGAAAATGGTTTAGAAAATTTATAGAAAATTAAACATTATTCTGTATACATATAGTTTTAGAGAATTCCTGTCTAATGTACACATGTAAATCATTTTTCAAACTCCTGCTTGTTTATACTTTTATGATATCTATGATAGTTTTGTAGTATTAAAATTGACAATTGTTATTTTATTAAAAAGAACAAAAACAAAAAATGAAGTATTAATACATGTTCATGATCGCTAACATAAAACATCTTTAAATCGTCTAGACCAAAAGTCACATGTGCTTTTAGATACAGTATGGAACCAAACAAATTAATGTACATGCTTTTACAGTTCTTTTTCCTTGTTGGAGCAATAATAAATGCAGTAATGAATAAATTTTCTTGCACACCATTTTCCAGCTACTTTATTGTTAGGTTATCTGTTGTTGAATAAACCACAAATAATTCATTAAATATGGTGATTTCAATGTTAGTGGTCATGTATGTAGTGTATTCATTCATACTTATGTTTTAGGGGATTTTTATTATTAAATGACAATGTTCATTTGGAATACAATGCAACTATTTTAATAATATGAAATAAAAAACAATTATACGTTACACAATAATGCCTTACATTTATTTGTACAAATAATAAAATAGCTATGTTTGGATTCTGAACTTGTCTTCTCACTTATTACCTCCTTAGGAAATGAAGAGTGCTCTGAGGTGTCTCTATAAGACCAACCAATCAAAGAAACCTCAGAGCAACAACAGCAGCAGAAACTGTAATCAGCTCCATTTCCACAGAGGACACGACCCCTGGCACTCTCTCTCGCTCAGGTGAGAATGGTTGCTGGGGTCAATCAGCCCTCCCCTGACCTGCTAAAATGATCTACAGTAGAGGACAGTAATGGAGACAGTAATGGTCTTTCAGTAGCCTGCCAAGTGACCGTGTGAAATCACACACACACACACACACACGCACAAACAAACAGACTAATACATTCTGCAAAACATATCTGCTATATTGTAGTACAAACAGCAATAATGTGTTTTTTTATTACGATAACACTTTATTTCATTCTCATATTCACTGCCGTCATAAGAAATTACTTGGAATAAAAACTTCTTACATTAACCTGCATTAAAACTAAAGAACTTTTGCTCCTTCTCCTTACTCCTGTATAATCTGTAAAGGTCCCAGTTTTGCTTTTTAAGTAGTTGGCTCTCTTAAATTGAGGGGTTTAATATTATATTGATATACTAATCACAACAACAAAGGTTTCAATTCAATCTGAAATTTGTCAGACTGAAAAATAATGACCATGCAGCATTCAGGCTCTGTCAGACAGTTCTCCCTTTGTCACTGGCTGTGAGTGTATCAGCTGGCCCCAGAGCTGGCCCCTCTCACACCCTCTATTCACTGACATGTGCCAGGGCCCCCAGATGGGCCCATTTATAGGCCCCCCAGACCCAGGACAAGCTGGCCCAGCTCACGCCCGATTAAACCTCAATATCAGCAACACAATGATACAGTGGCTCTGGGGGACCTGAGCTGGAGAGTGGGCGGGGTTGAGAGAAGATGCTTAGACAGCCCTTTCCTATAGAGTATATGAACACCTATATGACCCTATGTTGGGCTGCTAGTGAGCAATGAGTGGTAAAATTGGATGAATTTGAACTTCCCCTCCTGAACCTTATAAAAACAAAGAGAATTACATGTATGCAACGGAAGTCCCAGATCAGGGTTTGTATTTTGGGTTCATTGAAAGGACAGCCCACCAAATGTATGCTAATACTAGCTAGCGTACATGTTCTGTTGCCTTTGCTAGCAATTCCCATCAGTCTTCAATGTTAATAGAGAACATAATGCCTCCGCAGCAAGTACTATTAGCATATGTTCACAGTCTAGGTCATCATAAATGTAATTCATCTTCATAACTTTGACCAGGGAAGGAATTATCCATGATATAAACACATGGGTGGTATATGTCCCATAATAACTGCTTAGGTTTACATTGATCAGGGACCATAATAAATGACAGTTTCCTATGAGAAGGCTGCAGTGGAGTTATTTATCGCAATGATGATCTGAAAGTGGGTCGATAGAAGAGTTTGGGCTCTGCTTTAGTCGATACGGTGATTGCATCTGTGCAGCTGTAAACACCTGGGCAGTCAGGCATGCCCCATGAGAAGAGAGTTTGTGTGTCGCACATTGACAGAAAGTGTCGGATGTAGATAAAATGATGCATTATGTCCTAGGACAAGCAAGTTTTGCATATATGAGGTGGATGGGGGTGGGGGGATCATAATACAAGACTAAGGCCCTTCTTTATGTCTTTCCTCATGGTATTCTTTTTCTCTTCTTCTTCTTCTTCTTTACCTATTCCCCTCTCTAAGTGACAGCAACTTGTCAAATCCAAATGATTATAACATAATTTTCCCTATATCTTAGCCCATTCTTACAAATGGATTATTTCATATGTAATGTAAATCTATAAAACAGATATATGAATAAATTAATTTCTGTACTTATTATTCAGACACAAACTGGAGGTGGTATTTGGATTTTTTTCAGCTCTCTATTATAATACATATGAGACATATACTTCCATATGTATAATACATAGAGTACATATAATCAGTAAAGAGTAGAGTCTGTATTTCCATGCCTGCCCACGGTCCTCTGTGTGTATGTGTGTGTGTGTGTGTGTGTGTGTGTGTGTACATGTGTGCCTGTGGGAGATAAGACAAAGGAGGAAAAAAGAGAGAGAGAGAGAAAGAGAAAGAAAGAAAAGAAAGATCATCTCGTGTCCATTTTATCACCATCATCCACTAGCAGCTAAAGCCCTGAAGCCTCTTATCAGCGTCCCCTGGCCCGGCAGACTCCCTCCTGCCCCTCCACACCTGTCTGCCCGCTCAGATATGCTAATGATGGGGCCGGCCTATCCCTGTCAGGGTCATTACCATGCATTAGCCTCCACTCAACTCCACACTAATCCCTCATCTCCATAATCAGGTCAGGGATTTCTGCTCCTGTGAATGGAGACTGTGGAACCTTCAGTAAATATGATCTGCACTGATTGAATATCAGACGGCTGGAATGTGTTAACATCATTCTCTTTCACACACACACAAACACACACACACACACACACACACAGATTATTCTGGGCTGGAATTTACAACAGATTAATATGAATAAGCTTCAGAATGAAGTCTGCTTTTATATGACACAGTACACACTCAAAGATATTGTGTAACCACTGTGAAGATGCAATAAACAAGTCATTAACACATAATTATATTATATGTAATAATAATAATATATATGTAATATAATAATATTAAAACATATAATAATAATAAAATGTAGTACATTGTAGTTATTAGTACTACTGTCCTCCTTGCACTAAGCTGGAGTTAATTTCCCTGCTCAGGCAGGAATTATATACACCATTAATTAATTAAAACAGATGGAAAGATAAGGAGAAAAAGAGCATGAGAATTAAAAGAGAGTAGAGAAAAGAAAAATGTATAAAGACATATACAATTATATATATATATACAGTTGTGTTTTTTTTTATTAAAATTTAAGTGAGAGAGAGAAATATAGAGAGAACTCACTTCTTATCCCCTATTAAGATGAACAGTGAAATAGCTAGTCAGAATTAAAGTTAGCAATGGGACAGTGGAGGGCTGGTCAGTGTCTTCCAGCGCTCTACAGCCGAGGCTGAGGGAGAAGTGGATGATGGCGTGAAGACAGTGGGGGGTTGTCCCATGCAGCACGTGTCATGGATTCAGACAATAGTAAACACACACACACACACACACAAACACACAGCCACTGAATACCTCCCACTCACATACAGGGCTGTCCATCCCGTGCTCTGACCTCTGACTGACCTTTATCCCCAGGAAGTGACCTCTTCAGTCACAGCCCAGCAGATGGACAGTGTTTTTCTGTATGACACCATCCCCTCATATATGTATATGTATATAATCAAACTTCCTGTTTTAGCCTTTTCTTACCACAGTGCTGAGGGCTGAGTGTTTATTTAGGTGTTTATATAACTGTAGCCCTAAATGGGGTAATTTCTTACAATTTCGCCGTCATAATTCTGAAAGATTTATTTATTTATTTATTTATTTATTTATTTATTGACTAAACTCAATACAATTGACAAATACAATTTTCTCACTTGCCATTTTCAAATGACTTCATTTTTAGGGTTTTTATGTGTAATAAACTATTACGAATGCCATTTTAAGTACTATTTTAGCAATTAGCATAAATTAACAAAAGAGAATGTTTGAATTTTGAATTACCATTATACGTTACAAACAAGGCTTTCAAATTAATTTGTGCCCCTAAAAAAAGTTCTAAGTGAAAATCACTTGTACACATTATTGTCACTAAAGGTACACACAGTGTAAATGTATGTAGGCTATTCTTGTAGCTGGGTCAATGGGTCAACAACCTCCTTCTGTTTTTCATCAGTGATCTGCTCTTAATTCTTATGCCGTCTGCTTGTTGGTAAAATATATACTTATGCACATGTTGACGTGAGACAGACAGGTGCCCCTGGCTGCTGAGATGGCCCCATCCTCCGGCTTGCCCCGCCCCCTCTTTTGCATGTTCCATTTCAATATATTGAGTAGGCCATCTGTAAGCCATTCATCTCATTCAAAACGCCGTTAGGAGAGCCTCCATCCCGCCAGCCTGGCCCTCTCACCACTCATTACCATAAACTCACAGACACATGCACGGACACACACCCACATACACTCACACACATTTATGCATATGCATATACACACCCGCACCTGTATAAGCACACTCACACACAGAGAGGGCAATCGGCAACAGGGCATAAGGGAAGTTTTGGGGAATGTGGTGCTCCAGAGTGGCTTAAGTTCACACGCACTAAAGGTCAACATGCCCAATGCCAACTTCTCAGAAAGTGGGGATATAAAGCCCCACAGCACTAGGCTGTGGAGCAGTGGAACTGTGTTCTCTGGAGTGCTGAAGCTCCATCTAGTATATCTAGGATGAGTTAGAGCATAAATTATGATCGAGAGCTAATCATCGACCATCAAAACCTGAACTTACTAATGTTCTATGGCTGAATGCAATCAAATCCTAACAGCTCAGACATGGCATGACATTATGCTAATTTGTAAGTAAGAGCTTCTGTTACTTGTTATTCTAAGTCAGTGAAAAAAAAAAGATTGGACACAAGCTGTGTCTTCGTTGACACGTGCACACACTCACACACATTAATACAAAAGAATGGATTCCCCAGACACTTCACTGGCTTTTGTTATTTCCATCAATTCTACGTCAGCCATCTTTCCCCAGAACCCAACCTCCTTCCTTTTCTCTCATTTCTCTTAGATCTGACCAATCCTTCTGCCCAGACGAGCCACCGCCAGCCATTCATCACCAGCCTTATCTGACACACTGGACACTGTTTTTATGTCATCCTCAGTCAGTATGACATGTGATATCAGTGCCTATCCTTCTTCACTCTCTCCCTCTCTCTCTCTCTCTCTCTCTCTCTCTCTTGTCTACTCTGCTGCTCTAGAGAGAGGATAATACTCCGTTCTCCCTTTCTCTAAAGTAAGGGAGAGCCCTCTTCCTCTCTGTCTCTCTCTCTCTCTCTCTCTCTCTCTCTCTCTCTTGTCTACTCTGCTGCTCTAGAGAGAGGATAATACTCCGTTCTCCCTTTCTCTAAAGTAAAGGAGAGCCCTCTTCCTCTCTGTCTCTGTCTCTCTCTCTCTCTCTCTCTCTCTCTCTCTCTCATGCTCACTGAGCCAATAGCCATCACAAAATGAGCCTGGAATATACTCAGTGATTTGTAGGTTGGTTTTCCTTTCACAGCACATATAAACTACAGGACTGTTTTGGAGTTCCACTACTTTCAAAACTCCCCCTTGCTGCACAGGAGTTGGGTTAACAATGGACATCAGTACAAACAAAAGTACACAAACTGCTAGCAATGATTTTATCCTTGCTGCATTATCCGTGTCCATGTTTACTTTTTGCAGTTAGTCACACATTGAGATTACTTAAGGAGTCGGTGGTGATTTAAGCATGCAGGTCACACGGTTCTAACTGGTTCAGCATTAGTTATTACCTCCACTGCAAAACTAAAGAAGTCAACTTTGGATACAAAACATTTGGGGCATGGACAAAAAAATGAGTCGATCTGATTTTGCACGGAACTATTCCTTTAAAGCAGGCCCGTGATGAATGGGCCCGGCCAGGCTGTGCATGATGAAGCACCAGGTTCTTTGAAGCCGGACCTGAGCCCCGAGGGCCCGCCACTGCCGCTCCTTCAGCCTCTCAGGAGTTAATGTCCTAATCTGTTTTCCACCGAGCCCTCGCAGCCAAGGCACCATGGCCAAGGGCGAAGAACCTAATGAAATGCTCTTTTAGCTGGCCGTCATTAATTGGTCACAGTTAGAGAGGGAATGTCAACACTGCCGCCATTATCGGCTCTTAATCTTCCAGAAGACCTTCGCGCCAGCGTTTGAGGCTCTTGGCGGATCACTCTGGGCCTGTCAAAACACGAAACCTGTGAGTTACTCAAAGAGCTGGATGGCTGTTCAAGCTAAGCTGGAGATGAAGATGAAAATCACATAACAAGCTCTATCAAAGCAGAAACTGCCCAGTTTTCCACCTAAAGACCATTAGCCGTACCTCATAAATATTATAATGGTTATTATAAATGCATGTTGAGGAAGATTTCACATCAAAAATCTTATTGATATGAAAGGGTTGGACATCAACATTGTAGATGAACTGTTTTTGTAGTCTACTCAATGTAAATCATTATAAATATTAGTAGCATTGCAAACCATAGCATTTTTCAATGTGAAGCCATTTTTGGTCATAGGTCCTTGAAGTAAGGAGACCACATGTCCTCTTTTTGGGATGTTAAAAATGTGTCCAGAGAGGATTTCTAAAATGTGTAAAATGTCCAGGATTTCACATTTATTTCACATTAGGGTTTGCTTCTACAGTCCAAACACATTCTGTATGTGGATTTATACAGCTTTAAACATGTCTGTTTAAGTCCCACCTCCTCCCTTTCTTGATCTACATGTCAAATGACCACAGCCTAAAATGCAAAAGTAAATAAACACACATCAGTTTGACTTTAAATTTCTTAAATGTTTTAAATGTATGCATTAATGTATTTAAATTGGCATGAAAAAATAGGTAAAGATGTGAAAGGTGGTTAAAATTATTTTTAAATATAAGAAATATGTCGGGCGGCACGGTGGTGCAGCAGGTAGAGTCGCAGTCACACAGCTCCAGGGGCCTGGATGTTGTGGATTCGATTCCCGCTCCGGGTGACTGTCTGTGAGGAGTTGGTGTGTTCTCCCCGTGTCCGCGTGGGTTTCCTCCGGGTGCTCCGGTTTCCTCCCACAGTCCAAAAACACACGTTGGTAGGTGGATTGGCGACTCAAAAAAAGTGTGTGTGTGTGTGTTGCCCTGTGAAGGACTGGTGCCCCCTCCAAGGTGTATTCCCGCATTGCGCCCAATGACTCCAGGTAGGCTCTGGACCCACCGCGACCCTGAACTGGATAAGCGGTTACAAATAATGAATGAATGAAATATGTTAAAAAATGAGATGATTTATTTACCATTAAGGCTGTTTGTTAGACTTGTTACATGAGAAGATAATTGCATTATAATATTTATTAATATAGTTGCATGATATTAGAGATTTAGATAGCCTATCCTCACACACATACACACACACAAACTACTACGGGCCTACAAGTTAGGCCTACTGGAAGCCCCCAGCCACAACATCCTAACCACCACTTTTTATAAAACCAAATATGGTTAAAAAAAGTTTGAAAGCCCCAAGTAATTTCCTCTGTGGTCAAAAATTGACTTGACGAAGAAGCTGGCCATTTATTTATTGTTGAGATCAGACACACACTCTCTAATGGATGAAGAACAATGGAGTAAGATCCTCCTGTTATTTGACGCAGGTGGCGCTGTGGGTGCTGCAGTGTGGGAGGTGATACGTTAGCCCCGGGACGAGGTGTGAGAAGAGTGAAGGGAGGTGTTAATGGAACAGCTGATCCTCTACCTGGTCCTCAGCCGTGCAGCCAGGGCTTTGTTCGGAAGCTTCGGCCTCCTCCAGCTCTGGGACCCAGACGTACGGCTGTGAGAAATCCCGGCCAATACAAAACCCTGCCAATCCACATCAGCCCGGGGGTCCTCCTGAGCTCCAGAGCCTCCAGGCCTCAATGGCCCCCCATTCAGACTGCTCAATGCATCACTCAGCAGGGGAGGGCCAAAGGACAGCAGCCCACCACTCCCCCCCACCTCTATCCTACAGCATCCAGTAAAGCCTGCCAGGGACACGTTTCCCATCCATGTGCAGCTCCCCATGGAAAGCTTTTCAGACAAAATCAGCAATGTCCCCTGATTTCTATTGTTAAATTAACCCTGCAGATGTCTGGAGTTACACACATTGTCACACATTTTGTCACACATTGAATTTTCATTACATACATATTTAAATGTAGTAACATTATTGCTTTATTAATGACACACTTGGCCTCTGACCTCCACTAGCCATGCTTCTGCAGAGTGTTTCATTTTCAGGTTTATACAGTGTTTTCCATTCTGCTACTTTTGCTTAGAGAAATGGAAATCAGAAGGCATTATACTTCATTAACTGGACTTACTTCAGAGTGAAACAGAACTATTATGTGGGAAGTAATATAGGCAGGACATTGAAATTTCTTTGGAATTTTTCAAACTCATCACTTCAACAGATTTTCTTGAAATGATTCTTATAAATTGTTCATTAAAATGAATCAGTGATTCAGATCTTTCAGTTTCATTTTGTTCTGTTATGGGAAACCCTTCAAATGTACTCATAGAACTTATAAGGCGTTACTTTAAGCATCTTATTCCTTTTTTGCTTTGGTCCAGATGAGGCCCAAACAGTGTGCACAGCCTTTGGGATGGCCAGATAGATGGTTTAGTTGAATCCCATTTAATATTTGATGCAATCCTTGAATCAGTCCAGTGTGAAATGCCTGGAATATAACCTTGTACTCAATTCTTCAAAACTGAAGCAGTACCTCTATGGTGTTTTAGGGAAAGGGTGCATTTTTATTGGTAACGAACAACCAAACCATAAACCATATTTCTGCTACACTATTGACCCTGTGATGAGGAGTCGACTCCTGAGTCATTCTTCACTGATCGTGAACTACATCAGGTTCATGTTAATTGGTTGGGGTAGAAGTTGGGGCAGGAACATATGATGTGATATTATTAGTTAATTAGCACACCCACTTTTGCCTACGTAATGTTAAAAGATTTTACAAGAAGAAAAAAGTAGTCACTCTGATTAAATGTTACATAAAGCAGGAATAAAAATAATTTAATATGATACAGCAAAAACAACTGTACTTAATACAAACTAGGCCATGAACCAACAAGATAAACAAACTCCATGTTTATTTCAACATGCCTTGCAGTTGATGCAGTGCTTTGCTTTTCTGCAAAGCATTTATACTAGATGTTCAGGCATTGCTGTGAGGATTTGATGGCATTCAGCCACAAGCGCTGCAGTCAAGTCAGGTACCAATTCTGGCTGATTAGTTTTGGATTACAAACACCATTGGTACTGGAAGTCCATCATTCCAGAGAAGCCAGGTGTGTGGTTTTTTATATCACTGCCAAATTCGTGGCTTTGGAAATGGTGACTTTTGTCTTATGTGCGGCTGTTGCAGAGTGTTCCATTTCAGTTCATGCTTTTCTACAATCGTGCTTGAGGTATATTTAAAAATAAAGTAACTTTGTATATACTCATTTATGGGCTGCCTACCCACATTTGGTCATAGAGTGTAGGTTCTCAGTGTGAAGGATACATGTGGACACCTACATAAATATATTCATGAACTGAAACATGAAGTTAATATGATCTTAATTAAAGGACCATTTATCTGCAGTGGAGGAAGCTGAAGTTAGTTACTGTTAAAGATTCTACAAATTGCTTACAAATGAATGGTAGAAGTCCATCACCGGAGCCCTAATAGAGCCACATAATTACTTTCAGAAGTGAATTATCTTTTACAGGGCAGTTATTGAAAGTTATCTGGCCACAGCCGGCGATTATTAAGGCCTTAATCAAATATGGATGGTCATTCGTTAATTGAATTATTCCAGACCATCAGAGAGCTTTGGTAAAGTGAAAGATGAGAGGGAGAGATGAGGATGTGATGGGGATATGATCTTAGGGATATAACTGCTAAATGATGAAATGTAATGTTAAAGACAGGATATGGACAGGATATGATCACATTTAAAGCTTTTGGAACCCCTGGTCAATATGGAGAGTAAAATAATGTATAACATTTACAGAGAGCACACAGTTTTAAAAAAAATCCTAAAAAAAAATAATTTTAATGTTTATACATATTTACATAGAATTTTTATTTATTTTATTTTATTTATTATGTATTTTTGGGGGGTGGGGAGGGGCGGGCATATAATAATAGTGTTAATGTGAACACTGGCTCTGACAGAAAGTTGTTAGAACACACATAGCCGTTTTCCATGAACACGGAACAGGGTCCGTTCCCATTAGCAACCTCATTTTTAATTGTTCAGCACATGCCGAATGATTCAAAATGAGGTCTGTGAACAGTAAGGGACCAGCTGGAATCAAAGAGTAGTATTTTCTTCAGCATAAACTGTTAATGTTGTGGACATGTCCAGCTAAAGAAGCTCAAGAAAGAGCACTGTGATTAACCAGTTATGGCACAGCAGAACATTATCTGCTTTAAAAAAAACAGGGAAATGCTGCATTTCTGAAGCAATGGTCAGTGCATCACGTTCCCTTCAACACTGGTGCAAACACGAGCAAGTTTGTTGGATACAATCAACATTTTAAGAAACCTGAATGGTCAAAAAGGGCTATCCACTGTACACCAGAAACACTCCACAAGACCTGCCATTTTGGAGATGCTCTGACCAAGATATGGCAATATCTCTATATGGCCCTGGTCATACATTTCTCCTGCTTCAAAGAACTGATTGTTTACTTGCTGCCCAATATATCCCAACCCTCAACAGAGGCCATTGTTATTCACTTTACCTGTGAGTGGTTTTAATCTTGTGGCTTATTTGTGAACATATATTTACAGGTTTGAGTCAGCCTCATAAATCAAGCCAGGTGTGTGGTTTTCTCTACGCAAATACATGCACACACACACACAGACAGTGACACAGAGAGAGAGAGAGAGAGAGAGAGAGAGAGAGAGAGAGAGAGAGAGAGACTGTGAAGAGGTAAGAAGGACAGATCCTACAGCAGCTCTCCTGTCAAGTGTAACTTCATGATTGCGCTCTCGCTGGATGAAGAGGAAATGAACAGATGGAGAACTACACAGAACACACACTTTATTTACACAGCTTTACACTCTTCCAAAACATCCCTAAAACAGGACAGGAGTGTACCCTGTAAAGGGCTCAATAGGTGAATTCAAATGGTGTAAACCCTTTAGGACCTCTGAGGGTGTGCGGTCATATTGTAGTTCACCATTAGCACATGGTGTGTGTCTGTCTTCAGCCAACAGCTCCCAAAGAACACATGTCAGGTTCTAAATAGACAAAGGAGTCATCCAGACGTTTGTAGTCAACTGCTCATTGTAGAGTTCATTTATTAATTGCTCCTGTTTTGCTCCAGTAAGGGTGTCTACTCTTCTGGGAAGATTTTGAGCAAATTACTGCAACATTTCAGTAAGAATTTGGTGGAATTCTGTCACAAGAGCTTGAACTGCTATCGGATAATCAGTTCCAGATCACAAATGCCACTTCAACTCACCCCAGAATATTGACAGGATCTAAATAAACTGTCATCATTAAACTTCAGTAGATGTAAATGATATCAGTCTGTCATCGTTTCAACAGTAATGCAGAATATCAGGCACTTTCTTTGCTGTATTTTACTCTTTTTTTCCCCATTGCAGCAGTTAAATATTCCTTCCTCACTGGTGTACATACACAGTTTGTGCTGCTTTTTACTGGCAATGCAGATGTAACATTTGTCATGTCAATACATTTATTTGCACTGCATTGATTAGCTGTAGGCCTGGGGGGGATCCCTGGGGTCTTCCTGACAGAGAGAGAGAGAGAGACTGTGAGCCTGTGTGAGTAAGGTGGTGGCGAACGAGAGCCGATTCACCAAGCATAGATTGTGTCGCCAGCTTGTCGACTGGCAGGAGAACGCAGTGCGTGTGTGTGTGTGTGTGTGTGTGTGTGTGTGTGTGTGTGTGTGTGTGTGTGGGTGCATAGAGGAAGATAAGGCAGATAAGAAAGCTGCTGTTCTCCCTCCTTAACACACACTGTTCCCCTGGGAGAGTGACAGGGCCAGTGCTGGATGAGGGATAAGGAGTGTGTGTTTGTGTGTGTGTGTGTGTGTGTGCATTTTCAGGACATTTTACACATTTTCTAGGAAAAGTAAAGAAAAAATAGACCAGAAAAATAGTCCTGACTTTGTAAAAAAACACCATTTGTTTGGTTACTGAGGATAAGATTAAACACATTAATTCATTATTAAGTCAATAATTTTCAGTAAAAGTTTCATTCACTTCAGAGTCTGGTCCAGAATCAACCTGGAATTATTGGCTGCAAGACATGAACACACCCTGGACAGGGGAGCAGTCCTCCAAAGGCACTATGCACTCCTAGGGGCATTCATTCATTCATTCATTCATTTTCTATAACCATTTCATCCGGTTTAGTGTCACGGTTGGTCCGGAAAAAACCCGGAATCATTGGCTGCAGAGCAAGAAGACACTCTGGACAGGGTGCCAGTCGACCAAAGGTTATCACACACTCTGAAGGTCAGACAGTTGTTTCAAAATATGACCAACAATGAAAAATGCACAAAATGGGGAGATGGGTGTTTTGGAGACATCAGGCCTGAGTTTTAGTCTCACTATCCATCAATAGCAGGCGTCGGATCTATAACGTGTCCATTATCACCTCTGATTAAAAGGCCACGGGAAAGCGTCCATCTCGAGCACATCTGACAGGACGTAATGGAGCAGCCTGTGCTCAAGGAGAGGGAGAGGACGCCTCTGATCGCCCGGTGTGACAGCCCATGCTAATGACCTTCCTGCTAAACTATGTCGCTTAAGAAAAGTGACAGAAGCAACCAGTGGCTTTTGGGGGCTGCAGGAGCCTCCATACGTCTTGATCCACAATCGTACATAAAAGCCAGGCTAGTTAAAAGCGGTGGCCTGCCCTTGGCCCGCAGGCCTTCCTCATTCATCTGAGTATTAATAAAGACAGGCCAATTCCTCCCCTTAACTCTGCAACTGCCCACAGAATGAGCGGCTGACTTTGAATTTAGAGTGTTCATTAATAGGATATTATGGTTGATTGCGGTGCAAGGGGTGATGAGGGGTGACGAGGGGTGTTGGGGGTGTCTAAAGACAAGGATGAGGTTTTTAGGTTAGGCACGGAGGATGTAGGACAATGGAGAACACATGGAGAACAGCAGCCACAAGTCTCTGATCACCAATGGTCAAAGCTAAGTGTTAACTAGTGTATAAAGCCCTGGACATTGGAAATGCATTTTTAAGCACGATGAAGCAGCATCCGACAACCGATCTGAGATGACTAGTAGTGATGTTAGAAACCAGACGTAATCATCCATCATCATTGTGGCATCAGAAAAGATCAGTGAGTTTAAAAAAAACAGGCTGTTATTGTCTTCCACATCAACATTCAATATTCTCCCCCTGGAGATGCTGGATCCAGGGACAGTTGACTGTGTGACAATGGTGGACAGAAACCTGACCGAAAATCAAAGGAGATCAGACCTGTGGTAGATGGGGAATACTGACATCCAGCCGTATTGAGAAGAGACAATGACATTGCCACTTGAGGAAGAGAAGGGCAAAAGGGAGGAATAAGGTCCCCCTGAATCCCAAATGACAAGTGTGTATCGGTCAATCTGGGGCTAATTCGTGTCAGAGTGTGTTCCCTGTGTAGTGGAAGAGGAGAGTGCTAGGGTGATAAAATTGAAGAGAGAATGAAGTCAGAGGTTGTGGAGAACAGTGGCAGTTCTCCTTTAAACTCTGCCATAACTGACTTTTTTACCACTGAACATATGCTATCCAAACGTACAACTGCTACTTCATAATGCAACCATTAATGTTCTCACAGATATTCACCAGTACAGGGCTGTGGAGCAGTGGAACTGTGTTCTCAGGTGTGATAAAGCTCCATTCAAAAATTTAATTCCAGAACTAATCATTAAACATCCGTACCTGACCTCACTAATGGTGCTTTTTCACTGCAGGGTACCTACACTACGCAACACGGCTCTACTCCAATTTCTTTAGTCCATGGAACCATGGACTTGTTTTCTACTACAATGGCTGAGTCCCGAAATGTAGCAGGTAATGTCACACACACAAAAAAAAAGAATAATAATAATAAATAAATAAATAAACGGAAGGTGTGGCCTTTGGAAACTACGTAACATTAAGTGTTGTTTACTCATAGAGTTATTCATTCCTTGTTGCACCAGCCAACTCTTACTGGATTCTTTCTTCTGCCACTAATCCAAGGAGTGTTTGAACCACTTTCAAAAACCACTGCGTAATCTTAGGAGCTGCTGTTGTGAGTCGGATAAAAACAAATGTGACCTTAGCTTGGAGATTTTACAGAAGGTGAGTTTGTTCTGGATGACTGCATTGTGTTGTGATTAGTCCCTACTTGGAATGACTGAGCAGGTACAAAAGATGTACCCAGTTCCAGGTAAACTGTACCAACAAAAAGGAAAAAAAAGTACAGCTGAGTGGAGTAGTGTAGGTATTATGCAATGAGAGAGGAAAAAAAGCAATGCAATCACGGTCACCATCTAAATGTATAGGTAATTTTTAACATCTGTTGTAAAGCTCTTGGTGAAAGAGTAGTTATTAAGGATTAAATTAAGGCTTATAATTATTTCCAAAAATCTTTACCACCCTTTCTGTTACATACATTTTCTGGACACTGCTTAACAAACCCAGATTTACCAAATGAAAACAGGTTCATGAAATCAGCTCCGGAGCTTGGGCTAATAACACTAGCTATTTTTCCAGACACACACAAGCACACACACCTGCTGGACCACGAACAAGAATTAGCACTTAGGCTCGACCCCAGATAAGTTCTATCAGTCTCCCACAGCTGGAGGAAGCTATCTGATTGCTGGGGATTTTCACGTTTGCCCCAGAATGACAGCGAGTGAAGCCCACATGGCGCACGTCTACCACCAGCCGATTGAAGGCCACGGTGCTATTGATTTCTTTCTCGTTCTTGCAGATAGAGGCCGAGACCACAAAGAGAAAGGCCACCGCATTTCCAAAGCGTGCAGAGACTCTCTCATTATTACATGGCTACAATGGGGCTCATCCTCATCGCTTTCCAGAAAGATGAGCAGCCACAAGAGCAGCCTCTCTGGGTGCGTCGGCAGTTTAATGACATTGATCACAAACATGAACGGTGACCTAAAAGCCTGAGGGCAAAATGAAGCAGATTACACACTGAGCCGAGGACTGGTCGAGGGTTACACACTGAGTTGGAAACAAATGACTTGACCGTACTTGTTTTAAGAACTTAACACACCCTCAGTAAAAGGTCTCTGTGATTTACTGTCCTGCTGGAGAAACAGTACCTGCAAAACCAAGATAGGTTATAATATGAAAGCTGGTGTACTTGTCTACTAGCCTGACCCTGGTGAGAGACAAGATAAACCAGCACCAGCACTTCCTGCTAATCTGTGCAGTTTTTTCAGCATGTTGGAGAATTTTAAAGGCCTTTTTATTTTTTATTTATTAACAATTGTGAACTCAAACTGGTAGATAATGACTTTTCTTGCAACAGTTTGATGATTTGATGATGAGTTAATGTTAAAGCATCATAAAATGACAAAAGATAAGGAGCATGTTTGAATTTTGAATTGAAATTATACAATACACAGAAACATTTTAAAACTTATTTGTACTCCTAATACAAATCAATTCTAGTTCACAGATATATAATATACATCCTTCAAATGATAGACCATAACCAGAGTTGAACTGCATTCCTATAAGCAGGACACAGCCCCAGAAGCCTGGCTCCATCTCGTTTTCCGATCAGGGTCATAAGATGAGGGCAGGAGCGGAGAGAAGAGCAGGGTAATGGTGCCACAAGTGTCCCAATCATCTCCAGCTCCAGCCTAAACGACTTCTGAAGTGGCGGGTAATTGGAGAGGAGGGAGACGAGCAGGGATATTAAAAAGAGAGAGCAGGGGAGGTCAGCTTGAAGGCGGCCACTTGGGACATTCACAGCCAGAGCACATCAGAGAGAGAGAGAGAGAGTGTGAAAGAGGGGTGGTACTGGTGTACCTGAGGTGTGGGGCCTTCTGGTGTAAGTGAATATATGGGATTAGAGCTATGCCAAGTATCTAAACAACTTTAAAGTACAATAACACAATAACAACGGTTCCATAATGGCAGCTGGACATGAGCATGTGGTCACCAAGCTCAATGCCAAGAATCAGCTAGAGATGTATAAAGCCCTGAAAATCAAGATGTGGAGTACTGGAATTTTGTCTTCTGGAAGGATAAACCTCCACCCAATACATTTTGAATAATTTGGTGCATTGGAAGTAACAGGCAGGGTTTATCAAATCCTCACAGCAATGTTCTAGTATCTAGTACAAAGCTTTCTTATGACATCATTTCTTATGACACTCCAACAAAAGGACTAACTGCTTATTAATACTCTCAGACAAAAAAGAAAGGAGACAAAAAAGAAAGAATAAACACCCATGTATTAAATGGGGATCCTAGATGTAAAGGAAGAGCAAAACCTGTTAGGTCATGGTTCCTCTTGCCCCACAGCTAGTTTCTCCTTACTTTGGGACACAAAGATGGCCATTTTGTGCATTTCTCTTGCTGTGTTTTTGTGTTTAAACAATCCAAATGGTGCAGATATTTAAAAAAAAAAATTAAAAATGAGAACGGAAACATATGACACTGTGGCATTGTGTTAAAATGCTTATATAGCAGTAAAAGACAACAAACGAAACCAGGTTAATACAAGAGAAAAGAAAGAGTGTAAAGGAGAAAAAGAATGAAAGGGTGGGAGGGACAGTGAGAGTGAAAGAGAGAGAGAGGGAGATGGAAAGCAGGTGAAAAAGCAGGCCGGCAGATGGTTGAGAGTACCCTCCACAAGGCTAGCACCACAATGCTAGCAGCGGATTTGTATTCATACGGCTGGCCCACCTTTGATTCTGAAGAGGATTACACCTTGTGTTCAAACACACAGGGGAGGCCTAAAACACACGGGGGACTTCCATGGACCCCCAATATAACAGGCGTCTGCTTAAGGAGGTCTTCATTCCAGCTTAACTCCTTACAGCTCATTACGACTAATCCTTATTAGAAAGGGAGTAAAAGCAGGTTTGAATGGGATAGGAGGAACATGTGTTAGCATTGTTAGCATTGTGGCTGGGTGTAGCAGGTTAATCCCGATTCACAGGCTGGGGTCCACGGCGGGGGAGTAGGACCCAGGGGGGTCTGCTCCCAACACCCACGCTGGGGAGTGGGGTAGTGTTCTCAGCCCAGTATCACTGTTACCATGACAACTGGCTCTTCCGCCATTGTGGGCCGACCTTCCCCAGCCACATGCAAATGGGATCATGAGGACAGGCTAAAAGAGACGTAAATGCCACAAGAGCCCTTCCATTTTTTTCTTTTCTTTTCATAAAGAAAAAAAAATAGAAAATGACTTTGCACCCGGGGGTGAGGCATAATCCCTCAGAAGCAGGGTGAGGAAAGATCACCACATCATGTTGAGCACTGGCCTTTCTGTGATTTTTGTTTCAACCCTGCCATTTCCAATTCAGTACTGTCTAAGAAAGGCATTCACAAGTTAATTCATTCGAGTCAAAGTCAAGTCACTAAGATATGAGATCAAGTCAAATCACTGGGCTGCCAATTCGGGTTCACAGATGAAATACTTTTCAAAATTACAAGTCAAGTAACAAGGAGTCAAGCTTAAGTTGAGTCAGCTAGACATGAATTCAAGTTTTTAATGAATTCAATTAAGGTGAGAGTCATAATGTAAGTAGACCTAATGGATTCATGAGTTATAAGATTTTGTGAGAAAAATCAATACTCAAAATTGTTCTGAAGCCAGTGCTGCCTTGGAGGAAAAATGAATATTATTGGTTACCAGCTAGCTGGTTTTTCAGGCAGGTTTCTGAGAGATTAATACCACAAAAATATGAAATTTACTAAATACAAACCAACAGAGGATGAGACATGTTTCTAATGATAGGCGCCCATTGTTTATGTCCTGGAGTTGTGGGTTCAAGTCCCCCAGACTGTCTGACTGTCTGGTGTGAGTGTGTGAGTGAATGTGTGTCGCCTTGTGAAGGACTGGCGCTCCCTCCAGGGGGTGTTCCTGCCTTGATTCTGGGTAGGCTCCGAACCCACCATGACCCTGAATTGGATAAGTGGTTAAATGAATGAATTAACTGATTACATTCACTCTGCCTGGAAGGTAGTGCTACATTTTGAGTAGTGATTTTACACACAAGTGCCATAAGGTTTGAAGCCTTTGTCATGTCGTGAGCTAAAGGTATGAAGTCTTGGTGGAGTCACAAATCATAAAATGGAAATCTGTGTCAAGTCATGAGTCATAAGATCTGCAGTCTGACACCAGAGATGAGTCCAAAAATTAGCTGTCCGAGTCCAGTCATGATTCATAAGATAGTAAGTCCAAGTTGAGTTGTGGTTCATAAGATCTGAAGTCAGAGTTCAACTACAGGTCAGTAAATGACGAATTGGAGTGGCCACTGTTGATGTTTTTAGCTGTGCCATGTAATTTATGCAATATTAAGTAATTTAACAATTTTTATAGACTGCAATATGGCATACAATATTAAAAACCTTATCTAATTAAGTTAATTTAACAACTTGACATGGTTTGAGCCAAGTGTGTGATGATTTAGCAATGGTTTAATGCTAACCAGTGTCATAACCTAGCTTTATTCATACATGTGGACTAGCTTTGCAGTGGCTTTGAAGATTCTTCAAACACATGTAATATTTACTTGACTCCAATGCTGTATATGGGACAATTGCATATATTTAATCTTCATCAATCTATTCCTTAAGTTGTCCCTAGCACAAAAGCTACCACTCCTGTAAGTCACAGTTGAGGTTCTCTGATTGGGAAGAAAATGGCAGTGTTTTCTCAGCCTGTGGAGGCTGGCTCTCTGGCCTAACTGGCTCCTCTGGAGTTTGATTAGAGCAGCCTCATCAGAGCAGGGCGGAAATTAGCGCCTGTGTTGCCTCATTAGAGCCTGTGGTCAGAGTGGTCAGGGTGTTAATGGAAAGCTCTCCAGCAAACAAGCTCTGACTGTGAGAGAGAGCCAAGCTGAAAATATGGAGGGCAACACTGAGACTTTTTGACTGAACCTGAGCTGAGCACCATGTTACATCATAGCTTTAGTGTTATCAGGTTTCCATTAATGTAGTCAAGTGTTAAATTAATTA
Organism: Hoplias malabaricus; assembly: GCF_029633855.1. Lineage (NCBI taxonomy): Eukaryota > Metazoa > Chordata > Actinopteri > Characiformes > Erythrinidae > Hoplias > Hoplias malabaricus. The sequence goes on along the minus strand of NC_089801.1, from coordinate 34,053,982 downwards.
GAGATCAAGTAATACTACTTTAATACCATGCTGTTACTGTAGGTGCTGAGTAGCTTTACAATGAAAAGAATGCAGGCAAGTACAGTACAATATGTACATTTAATTTGTTTAATACCCGCCAAAACCCTTAAAGGGGACACAGTTCTGGGGCCTTAATGAAACATCTGTTAAATGTTTTTGATAAAATACCACAAGGATCAAACCCCACAGTATCATTCTCCCTGACTGTTCAGAATGGTCTGTTTTAGCATCTGTTCCTTAACACGATAATTTGCTGCTGTTCACCCCGAACCGAGCACACAGCAGTGAGGAGCAAGGAGCAGAAGTTAATCATTCAACACCAATATCTGACCTCTCTAATGTTAAAGTGGCTGCCAATAAATCCTCAAAGACATGTTTGAGTAACTAGGTTAAAGCCTTCCCAGACAAATAGAAATTTTAACTACAGTAAAGAAAAACAAACCCCTATTGATGCCCCTTTTATTTTCAGAAGACGTGCTGGATGACTAGACATCCAAAAAAGCCCATGTGGCGTACTATGTCATAATTAGGTCGTGAGCATATACCTGTATCCCTGTGCAACACACATCCCCCACTTTCATGTCTACTTGCGATTTAGCCTAATGCTACAATGCACATGTCAACACTAAAGAGCTCGTGCTCTTTAAATGCCAAGTGGGACGATGCATATAAATGCCATTGTACGACTCTCAGAGTGTCACCATTTTATCAGGTGCTGCTGCTATCAGCTTGAACCGAGAACAATGCTAACTTACAAGGTCATCTATTACGGAACAAAGACATCAGATGTGGACAATAAAAGGGCAGTGTGGCAGTTTGTGTCCATCTCTGTAACTGGGTTACATTACAGTTGTTCTTTACACTAAATATTCTATGCAGGTAACACTGGATCTTCCCGATAGCAAGGAGACAGCGGACCACTGTTGACGCACTGAGTGCAAAGTTGGAGGTCCACTAGCGTTTTGCACAGCGTTTTCTGGGTGGACCGCTGGTGATTAAACAGAATTTTAGACAAAATGCAACATTTTAGCACTTTTCCATTCACAGTCCAATTTATATTTTTTCTTCATTTGTTCTTTTGTCATTCTTTATAAATAAGATTAGTAAATAATTTTAATCCAGCACAGTGTCAACATTTTTATCATAATCATTTTATATCAGGCTCATACTCATTATTATATCTCTCAGAGTTGTTGCTAATATTTGTATTAGTTTGTTTTCTCTGTGAATGTAAAATCTGTTTGAGGAGATTATAAATGATTTATATCCGGTACAGGACAGTAATCTGAGTGGTCCGATGGTGGACCTGCAGTGGTCTACAGTCAGTGGTGTGCCAGCCTTTTTATGTCAGTGGACCGATATATGCTCACTGTCTGTTCAGAAGGTCCTGAGATATCAACAGGCTGAACCCTGACCAGTCAGAATGATGTGTGTGGTTAGCCATTCACCAGCATTGTAGCTCTTTTACATTCATTAATGGAAGACAGTGTGCTTCTGGTATGTTTTTAATGTGCTGTAATGCCTGTACGAGAGTTTTTGGGGTCCACCATTTTAACCCTTCAACTAAGACAACATCTAGCAGTTCAGACCTATTGTTTGCAATATTTGAAGCTTCCAAACCACAGTTCTCTTAAAATAAACCATTTCATATTCAAAACAACTACAGTCTACTACAGACTGAATGTTCTGACTGTGATTTTGACCAGATGTTTTTTGCCTAAAGTAAAACCACACATAAACATTGTAACACTGCTATGACTGATATGATTGAGAGCATCGGTGAGGTCAGATAATGGATGGTCAGTTCTGGTATTAGAGCTTAACAAAATACAGAGAATGCAGTTCCACTCTTTCCAAGTCCAATCAGGTGGGCTTTATACTCCTAGTCAACAGTTAGTATTAAGCATGGCGATTTTAGGATTGTGCAGCTGCTGCAGAATGTTTCTTTCTATCTGCAATAATTTAATACAAGTTGTATGTGTGTGTCTGCATTAAAGTGAATTTAAATGAGTGAGTAGTGTATGTAGTGAGTAGTGTACCTCACCAAAAATTTTCTATAATATGTCGTCAACTTCCAGGGCCAGGTTTGATTTGGCGAGTTGCAATGCTTTTTTTAAAAAAAAAAAAAAAAAGGACAGCAAACCTCACAGTAAAACAACTTTCCTTTTCCTAAACAGCCCCAAAATGACCCACTTAAATGCCACGATCTGTGCTGATTTTCCCTTTCGCTTGCCTTTGTTCATGCTCTGTATCCACATGGCCTTTTTTTTTTTTTGTTATGTTTGTCGAACTTGCACGCGAAAATTGCTGTTGTGTAGTGTGTTATCTTGTCTTTTATAGAGGGGACGCATTATGGGCGTGAGACAGTGCCATTCAGCTGAGGGCAATTCAAACATTTCCACCGTTCAACGACTTAAACGAGTCGCTGTTGTGAAAGTGGCGGAATCGATAAGTGGTGTAATTGGCGATGATGGGACAGCGTACCGCCTCGAGGCTGGGTAAACACACTCGGACTGCTGTGGGGGCTGGAGGGGGACTTATGGTCACGTGACCATGACAGTCCACACACAGAGGAAGCATGTGGCAATCTGCTGTAATCACCTCCCCATTCTGTTGTGTAGAGTGTTGGGCAATTTGGGGCAGTTTTGCCGACTTGTTAGTGCACCTTCATTGTTTGTGTGTGTTGGTGTGGGTGCTATATTTTTTCTTCCATACAGGTTGACTCTTCTAAAGCAATGGTTTTGTTTCGCTTTGATAAATCTACCACTAGTCAAAGGAATAGTGTGGCCAAAAAAAAGCACATTCACACACTTCATCCAAAATATAGTTGATCAGCCAATACATTTTTGGTGTATGAACAAAAGTGTCAAAGCTAAAGTAGCTAACAAGCAAAAGAAGCTTATCTACCACAGTGCTGGCCAATTAATAATTTACATTCAAGTATTTCCCAAATACATCTTCAACCACTAGAACTGAGCCTTCACTTTGCTGCGCACACAAAGCTACTGTCTTCTATGTAAAAGACTAAGGGAGTTTTCACACCTGCACTTTTTAGTCCAGCTAAATGAAACTCAGGTTTATTTACCTCGTTGGTGTGTTATGTTCGGGCAGGTGTGAAAAAAATAAGTGCATTCGAATGTGGACGAAAACAACCATATCTGGTCCCAAATTAACTCTGGAACAGTGTGTTTCTGGTCAATCGACATGAGCTGACCTCAGTCTGACCCATCTATAATGTTTATGCCATAGCCAGGTGTGCTTTGCGTATTGGACACAGCAGAGTAAGTAAACAGAGAACTGGTTAAAGTTGAGCTGTTAATTGGAGATATAGAACGGAAACATGCAATAGTCCACAACACAGGATATTCCTCCTGTGTTTACTTTCTTGCTCTTGCTCCAATCAGGTCTGACCAATCAACGGTGAGGATATTCTTATGTTTTGCTATGACAAATTTTGGCGTGCTGGGGTTTTTTCCCTGTGTGAAAATTAACCAAACCAAGGGGACGTTTATTAACTTCTTAACTGATTTGGAAAAAAGCAAACAAACTATAGCTGTGAGAATGCCTTAAGGCTCCTCAGGTAGGCTATATTCGTCTTCTGATGTTATATAACTGGAACCATAATTTTCTATGATAATACTATCTACTAAATGGCAAAAATGTAGCTAATTTAAGGCTTCATTATATAGCTATAATAATGTTAGCCTCATAACTCCAGTAAGAGACTTGGGGAGTAGCTGTAAATCTGATTGTTCACATTCAACGTGTCTTAACAATTTGTGGCCAAAAATGGAGAAGATTTCCATGATCTAATGGGCAGTCAGCAGTATTTCTGTACCATCAGATCCATTGCAAAGTGATGCCATATAGTTATTGACTGCTTTGATGAAGTCTAAACTGTAGTGCTCTTTATTCCCCCGTACACCTGTGATTAATTAGTAGATTAAGGAGTATCAACATCACTCTCTCGGCCCACCAAAATCAATTCTGCCTAATTAACAGCAAGAGCTCTCCAGCGGAGAGATGGCTCATTGACATGCTGATGCCACTCAGACTGATACAAAGTTACCACAATTATGGCAATTACACATAGGTGATGGTGCTCCAGAAGTGAGTAGAGCTTGGAGAGACTCTCAGCTCGATTACTGCACCCTCTCCACAGAGTGCCCACTCTCAGGATGGAGCAGGGCCTCAGATGGATTGATGGATTGCCATTTCTCCACAGAATGGCATATGGGCATCCATGTAAATATCGCAATCATCATAAACAAGGCATCCATTCTAACCTCAAAATCCAAAGCTCATAATCTCACAGCTAGGCAGATGCCTGCTCTACATTTACACCATATATTAAGCTATAAATGGCTGCTCAGCTTTTATAAAAGAACCGATAACTATTATAAATATTAAGAATATAGCTAAAATGATCAAAACAACATAAAATATCCAAAAATGTTTATGAGGCTCTGTTGCTTAACCCTGGATGGGTGCAAGAGGTCAGTGGTGCTTATACACACTGGACATGTCCAGAGAAGGAGAGGAACATATGGCTAATGTAACACAAGGTGAGGAAAAGTGGAAGCCAGTTTAAATTCAGGTTATGGCTTAAAAGAAATGCTAATACCCCTGCAATTGGTATCATACAAACTGCAAGCCTAAATTTCTGTGGGTTCTTAAATTATATTCTGTGTTGCTTTCTTAATAAATAGACCAAAATCTAAACAAAATCCAAGCTTGAGAATGGCTGCCACGGGTTGGTATTGTACATTGCTATGCTAAATATTTTTGAGTTTTGAGAGAACTGTGTAAGAAACAACACAACCCTGAGATTTCTCAAGAACTCAAATTGTGTTGTATGCGATAATTTAGGCCAACTTCATTTGTTAAAACAGAACCTGAGACTTAATCTCAGATCCAAATAGTCATTCAATACATTTCAAATGGAATAAGTAGAACTTTGTAAGACCATGACATTTTCCCTGTTTACAATGACACAGGTTCTTCACAAGCAGAAACCAGGAACATAATACGACTGAGTAATTGAATGTTGGAAACCTTCGCACTGCTTTGCCCCCATGGTAAAATCCAATTGAGATACATATTCTTCAGCAGCAGATCGATTAGCCGTGCCTGCCAATACAAGCCCTGGAATTGAAACATTAATTTTATGGCACATTATTGCTTACATCAAGTCAGTGGATGGGGATAATGACTGAATACAACAGATCATACCAACAGGTAAACATACCAGTCACACAATCAGCTTTCAGGTTCTTCTCTTTCCTCTGTTGTCGTGCCTCATTTCAAGGTTTTTAGATGCTTCAAATTGAGATAATAACATTGGACACTAAACATGTCAATATATTTCAACCATTTGGGTATCATGAAATATTGATACATAGAATATGTTTTTAAGTGCTACTTTTAAAATGTCCTCTTATGCCAAATTTAGTCACTTCTTTAGCATTTTATCCACAAAGCTAAGCTAACATATAATGAAAGGTTTTACCCAGTTAATTAACATTCAGCAAGCTACTGCTACTCAGATCACAATTAACTGTCAAATGACCTTTTATAGAGCGATGTATGTACTTTTCAAACTATTATGTATGTACAATACTTAATTTAAAATGTTTTACACATACTTTACCTGCTACATTAGCCTTGTGAATTTAAGGAAAACCTTAAGTAGCCAAATTCAGACACTAAACATGTTAGCTGATTGGCTATATTAAAGGGATTACTGATTGCTCATTTGAACACCATGTACTGCCCAAAAACACACTAAAATTCGAATTGGACAATTGAATTGAATGTCTTTTCAAGTAAATACTTACTAAACATGGTAACGTTGGGGGTATATAGATAACAAGATCTATTTAATAGCAATATTTTTCAAAATCCATGTCATTTCATGAGAATCATATCTTTACCAGGCTTTATTTCAAGGGCTATCTAAGTGGATCTGTCAGTTTTATACAAAAATCTTTATTTTTTTCAGGGAGTTCTGCTTTTACCTGAAATTCCTCAGAGATGAAGCCAGTAAAGGTTGCTCTATAAAAACTCACCAAAACCACAACTCTCTGTCAGGCCTGTGTTTACCAGACAATTAATACATTAACCTGCCTGCCAGGGTGTTTGACGGAAAACCCCTGTCATCCTGCTGCCGCCTCAGAGGTAAGAGGAACCCAGGCTGGCCTCCATCAATATCCCTGACCTCCACCTTCATCTCTCCATCCTGTGAAAGCGCTCATAACTCTCCCATGCCGAGCCTGGCCTTTGCTGCAGAGGACAGCCATATTTCCTGCCCAAGTCACATGATCCCAGGCCAGTGACAGTGTTCCTCCTGAAACAGAGAATGAAGGACATGGCGAGGTCAGTGCCACAAGACAAGACACATGAGCTCAGGATAAAAAAATATAGACATTACTATATATACTGAAAAAAGCATGGATGAAATTTGCTGATCTCAAATGGAACATTATGTTAGATGAGTTGAAAAAATCCCAGGGGTGTTTTGGTTCATCCATCCACTGAGAGGAACAACTCAACACTATGGGTCTGAAAGGACGTGGAGCTGTCTAGAACCTGTTAATTAAAAAAACTGACAAAGCCAAAAAAAAAACAAATAAACAAAAATGTTTAGACCAGATTAAATATTAATTTATTTTTTTCTATTCTTTTAAATACTAGAGCCATACTATAAATGTTAAATTTGTATCATAAGTATGTCATTAATGCGCATAAAGCGCTGTCTCTTTCCTCGGCATCCAAGTCTGAGGTGACCTTGAGCAAGGCATCTAACCCTAACCTGCTCCCAGGTCACTGGTAAGGCTACCTGTTGCTCCAGGTGTGCTTGCTCACTGGCCCTAAAGCACTGTGTGCATTCACTCTCATTGATGGGTTAAATACAGAGGCATAATTTAGTTGTAAATTGAACAATCACGTAAAGCAGGTTTAACAGCCAAAATCCTGTTTGTGTAATAAGCAAAAGTGGCTTGTTTTAAGCTATGCCAATTTTGTATAAGGGGAATTTCTTCTCAATCTGTAGCCAGAAGTAGGAATTAGCCTGCTAGCTACAGCTAACCCTGTTCCTAGCAGCCAGGACATGCTGCCAACAGATACCAAGGGAGCCAATTACGGATTTCACGTTGATTTAACCATTAAAAAGGTGCATGAACCAACCGTGTTTTGTGAAAAATTGCACACAATGGAAGTACAAAACAAAACGCCCTCTGGCATTCTCTAATTGCTTAGCTTCAGGTTATAATTCACTGAGTAAATTCAGGGTTTACAAATACAAACGCATTTCAACAAAAATTGGTTTTCCTACCAATAAAGGCATGAAATTCCTTGAAGTTGTATTACAATCCCAGATACAGGTTCATCCAAAACTGGGGTTTTCCAAGGAATTAACTGACATTTACCACTACAGATGATGTGTCCATGCTCCAAACCATATTTGTCATAAGCTTCTGTTTTAGAATTGGACAGAATAGGATGGTATGTCTGAGAAACACTGCATGGTTGGACAGATAGTGTGTACATTTTTCATAATGAATGTTTTTAAGTATTAAAATTTCATTGAAAGGCACTTAAAGTGGAAAGTTCACCTGAGTCAGTTGGTTTAACTTTGCTAGCCAGGTAAGTCTTGTCACGCTTTTGCCCTGTTTCTTGTTTTCCGACTTGAGACGCACATGGCTCTGTTTTGTTTTGCCCTGGTTCCTTAGCTCCACCCTAGCCCCGGCTTGTATCAGTGTCTCCACCTGTGTCTCTTTGTGTTGCCCTGCCTTCTCGTTTTCCTTCCCATGTGTCCCTTGTCTGTGCTCTTGTATTTAAGCCCCCTTTTTTCAGCATTTCTTTGGTGGACTTTACTTGTCTTGTCTTGTCTGTGGTCTTGTTCTTCTGTTTAGTCCATGTTTTCCAAGTTATTAGTAGTCTGTGTGTATTCTGCTCTAATTGCGTCTGTCCCAGTCCCCAGGTCTTTGTATATAATCTATTTGTTCAGTCCAGGTTCTGTTTATTTATTCCTCGTTCAGTGTTTAGCTCCCTTGGTATGTGTTTAGTTTCTTAGTCCTGTGTTCAGCCCCGTTCTCTGTATTACCTCTAGTTTTATTTGTCTTATTTATCTAAGCTTTACTGTTGAATTTTGTCATGAGTTTCTGTTAGTCCTCCTTGGTTCTTTGGTTTTCTTTTGTTTCAATAATTTGTTATTGCATTTGCGTCTGCCTCCGTCAGTCCACCCACCGTTAGTCTCCACAAATATGACACAAATATCACTGACATAGTCTGAGGCAACATCTTTTATTAGCAAACAACACTTCTGTATTATTGATTAGTATGTCTGCTGTGTTACAGTTGCTAGCACACAGTTCCATTTACTCTAGAAAGCTAGCAACAAAAAGGAAAAACAAAAAACCAATAGCATTAGCTGAATGTATCAAAAAGGTTTGTCCCAAAGTGAAACACTTTAATTATTCTGACACACTGAGCATTCCTATATTTACAAAATAAAAGTCTCTGTAAATTAATAAAACAGTAGAATACAAATAAGCCCATGAGGGAGACCCTGAGTTGGGACAAATTATTCCAGGGGTACTAAAACCCATTCTTCCAATTGCCTCCTGGCAAGAGCATTAATATTGATTTCTAATTAGCTTTATATGAATGTATGAAATGTAATATTTATCACTGCCATGCATCAGCAGCTTGTTTAGCGAACGACAAGGTTCTGCATCTGATTAAAACAATACGCCTCTGTTTTCACTTGTGCAGAAACTGCAATTAGCCTTGACTCATTTTTAGCTTAATGGAAAACCCCAGATAAACAAATGTGGCTAAGCAAATCCAATTAGCTCATGACACAAGCTGTAGTGAAATGTTAATGCACACAGCATTTAAAAATAGGAATATTAAAAGAACTGTTTGTCCATATATATTTAAGTGCCATACACAAAAAAAAAGAAACTTTTTCTACATATGATCTGAACACAGATGTGCATTGTCTGAAATAGTCAGGATGAATGCACCAATACAAATGCCCAAAATAACCCAAGAGAATTAAGTCTCTTTTCCTAAAAAAGATTCAAGAAACTGTAGAGTGTCATAGTTGTAGAAACAGGTTGCTAAATTGTAGAGTACACAAATTGTGCATGTGCTGTTGACAAAGGAAATCTATATTAATACCGAACGATGCAGACAGAGACTGCTGAAAGACAGCACACTGAATTAAAACTGGCAGGTGACCTCCTCTCCCCCTGACTGACCTCCTGGACCATTAGTGGCTTTACCCATTTCACACTGGTCAGTGGCTCAGCAGTGTGTATGGTCACACTAGGGGCCGGTGGGGGCTGGAATTGGGCTCGAGGAGCAGGCAGCAGCTACAGCCATTAATCCCCCACACCTACCACTTTGTTCAGCAGGGCGCTGATGGCAGGGCACATGGTAATTGGACGCAAGCACCTTCCAGTTCCTCTCTTTACATTAAACTCTCTATACCTTTCTATTTTTTACAATATTTCTTCTTTGCTCTCTTTCATTCTTTCCTTTCTTTCTTCCCATCCTTTTCCCTTTCTTCCTCCCACTGTTGCTCTTTTTGACTTATATCTCCCTCTTTTTCACTCTCTCTTCTTGCTTTTCTCCCTCCCTCTGTCGTTTCTATGCTTGCTGATATCCCTTTTAAATTTGGCAGAGAGGGTAGGAAAAAATGTCTGAGATGGATATCCTAGACAAGTAAGTACAAAGAGAGAAATTCAATGGCACAAATAAATCTTAGTAACATTAATTCATCCATTAATCTTCTGTAACTGCTTCATCCTGTTGAGGGTTGCGGTCTTTACAGAGCCTATTTGGAGTCACTGGGCGCAAGGCAGGAACATACCCTGGACAGAGCGCCAGTCCATCACAGCAACAGTGGGTTTCTATTATAAATGTTAAGATTTACAGCATATTCCAGAAAAACAGAAGTGCTCTGAATGTCTTGAATGGACAAATGTTTTACAATGGACTTTTAATGCGCACTGTGATAAATGATTCTGATCTTTCAGGTTTTCTGTTGTTGTCATATAAATAAAATCGTTGTTGGTACCTTTGGTACCTTTGGTAAAATTGTGTTGGTACCTAATCAGTTAATTTTACAGTTCAATTTCTGTGACAAATAATCAAGAGAAATGTTATGTTCTGCTTTCTCACTGTGTCCTTCCATATTTAGCCGTCCATAATACATGCCTCATAGCCAGATCAATATGTGTGCAACAGAGCCACACAAACACACAACAATCTCCAACCCATTAGCCATCACGCTAACCCTATAATTCCCCATAAACTTGAATTCAGACAGACAAAAATAAACTGTATTTAGCAGTGGTGTGAATCTGAGATCAGGCTAATGTTTGTGCTCTGGAGGGGGACGAGAGCGGGGAGTGTGTGTGTGTGTGTGTGTGTCTATGGAAGGGGGTGTTGTAGTGGGGGACTGTAAGGGGGGTGAGATGGTGAAATCGATAATGGTGACACATTTCCCTGTACAGTGGACAGAAGAGCTATTACTGAGGAATCATGAAATATGCCACTGGATGATGGAGCGCCGGTCAGGGCCGGAGAAAGGGACAGTGAATTATGGACAAAGGGCAAATGTGTCAGCCCTCTACAGTGACCATATCCCTCTCTAAATATTATCAATACTGAGCAGCAGAAATATGGACAAAGGTATTTGGACACCTGCTTGCTTAACAAAAAATAAGGGTTTTATTTTTCTTTGGTGTCCCCTTTGTTCTAGTGAGAAGGCTTTCCTGAAATATTGGAACACAACCGTGAGAATTTGGTGGTATTCAACCAAACAAGCAAAATCAAGTCAGGTACAAATGTTGATGAGGATGACTAGTCTTTAATCTGGACCATCTAAAAGTTATTGGATGATTCTCTATCACTCCATAAAATAAAGTTTCACTTCTTCCACCTCTCTAACTCACACTTGGCCTGATGACTTTCATAAGACCTTTAGACACAATAGATTTGGCAACATATGAAAACAGTGTTTTACAAACCTTTGTTATTAAAGGGGGTAAAGAACTCTATAAATCAAACGATACAAATGTATTCACCCTCAAACATCTCTTAAACAAATATGGACCTTCATGGAACCAAAAGTGGCACGGTGGCGCAGCAGGTAGTGTTGCAGTCACACAGCTCCAGGGGCCTGGAGGTTGTGGGTTCGATTCCCGCTCCGGGTGACTGTCTGTGAGGAGTTGATGTGTTCTCCCCGTGTCTGCATGGGTTTCCTCCGGGTGCTCCGGTTTCCTCCCACAGTCCAAAAACACACGTTGGTAGGTGGATTGGCGGCTCGAAAGTGTCCGTAGGTGTGAGTGTGTGAGTGAATGTGTGTGTGTTGCCCTGTGAAGGACTGGCGCCCCCTCCAGGGTGTATTCCCGCCTTGCGCCCAATGATTCCAGGTAGGCTCTGGACCCACCGCGACCCTGAATTGGATAAGCGCTTACAGATAATGAATGAATGAATGGAACCAAAAGTGGTTTGCTCAAAGAACTCTGTAGTCCATCATACCCTCACCCAGTCACACACACTCATACCTGTGGGCAATTTCTCACAGCCAATCCAACTATGAGGGGAAACAGGAGCACCCGGAGGAAAACGCTGCAGACACAGGGAGAACACGGCAAATTCCTCACAGAGAGTAACACTACCTGCAGTGCCACCATGCCTCCTCCCACTGTAAAACATTTAAGTGTGATCTTTAACTGAGGAGGGAAGTTGAGGCCTGGGGCAGTGGTTACTTCTGACTTCAGAGATAAATGTGTTTAAGTTTCAGTAAATATTTAATGGGTTTTATACGAGTGGTCACTAGACTCAGTGTGCTGAAGTGGGAGTCAGTGAGTCTCTCTGAGTCTCTGTTATGACTATTGACGACGTCTGATATTGATTAGTCAAACACCCGTGGCCACACTGTTCCTGCGGTTACATCTGCTCATATTCTGACTGCAAACCCAGCTCCTTTTGCCTTTATACTGGGTTACATTACACCTAATGTTCAACTAATGGGTGGTAAATCAGGCGCAACATACTATGTTAGCAGGTCTAATATCAGCCCTCTTAATGTACATAGATATTAAGTCCTAATGATAAACTTTCTGTCCAGTGATGACTTGAAAGCCCCAATAAAGAAGCTTGGCATGATGCTGCTTTATTTCATATCCATTTGCCTTCAACTCATCCCACATTTCTTCTGCCACTAAAGGTATGGATAGGTATTCTGTCCCCTTTTGTTGCAGTGGGAACTTCTACTTTTCTGGGAAGGCTTTAGACTACGTTGCAGTGATTATTTGATGGCATTCAGTCTTGAGAGCACTGGTGAAGTCTCGTATTGATATTGAATGGTTCATTTGTGGCATCTGCAAACATTTGGACACAGCGTAGTTTATAGAGCAGCAGATCTGAAGGCACTAGACTGAAAGTGTTAGACAGAGGTGGACCCTGAGCACAAGCCTGATCTAAATACTAATCAAACATCATTTACAGCACACTCCAGAGGGGCTGTCCCCTTCTGGCTCCTTGCCATGGCAACCACAGTCTCATTTCAGAGGTGTCATGCTGCATTAGCGTCTAACCATCTCTCTCTCCCTCACACACACACACACACACACACACACACACACACAGATTGTTCACTGCTCTTTGTGTCTTCCATGCTCGAAGAACTTTGAATACGACCAAACCTGAATTTTCAAGCAGCCATGAGAGTTATTAATACACAGTTAATAAATATCTAATATTCTTAGAAAGGCTCTGCAGAAGAACAGACTGATTTCAAGTAAGCAAAAGAAAATCTTTAACTCAAAAAATATATATATTCAAAATACCAGCCAAGACGTATTTAGTGTTTGTAGTTTCTTTAGATAGATTTGGTGTGTGTGTGTGTTGGGGGGGGGTGTCTGTAAATTTCCGCTTATTTTCAAGCTTGTTATGCTTTAACTGGATGGTTGGTTATGCACCAACTGGACTGGAATTATATTCATACTGTCACTTTCAAGATTTCTTTGCACACATAAAGTTAAAAAACATAAAACATAAATATTCTCTTCATGATTTTTATTTTCACTAAGCCGGCACAGACGACTGGGCTCTCTCACTGGTGAGGAGCCAAACTGAAGGCCTAACCTGTCAGATTTACCACAACGAATTAGGTATCATTTTTCTGATAACAAATTAAACCATTGTTTGTTTTGTACCACTTTAAAATAATATATTATTACATGGTTATTAATTAAGTTTTAAACACTTTAAAAGTTATAAATGTTCTTTTGTAACTTAGAGATAAAAAGGTAAACATTGACCTCTTTTCATCTAAAAGTGAAAGTGTCACAGAGGTAAAGAATAAGCTTAGTGACTTTAGAAAGTGAATTTAGTCATTTCATATGTTAAGGTGCCTCACATTATCATCTGTGTATAAAAAGGGATTCTATCGCTGGTTAGTTGAGTAAGCTTGGCGAGTAAATGGTTAAACTTATTAACAAATATGTGCTGAAGCTGACAGGCTTAATGTCGACTGATGGAGAAGACAAAGAAAGGTAAGTATCCAGAGATCTGTGATTTAACAGTGTTATAAATGATCTTATATAACTTTTAATGCATTTACAACCTAATTAATAACCATTACTGAACAAACTGTAAACCATTTATAAACCTTTATAAGTATTTTCAGTTATTACAAGTAGAAAATGGGTCTTTACTGAACATCGCTGTGAAACTGCAAGAACAGCCCATAAATGTTAATGTGAATTGCCGTTAGATTAATGCTAACAGAGCACTAGGATCCTATAGACCTTCATCATTTATACCCAGAGAAAAATATTTCATTCTTTTGACAAAATATGGTTTTAATGAAGTTTTACATCAATAGGAATCATTAATCCTGGAAAAATGACATGGCGAAACATTAACTAATCACCAGCCTTGGCCTGAACGGTGGGAAAGCAGCATGACAGCTGTAGACAGCAGTTTTAGGGCCAGACCCCTCAGCATGGCAGCAATCCAGACAGTATTTGTTTACAAGTGTTTCAGTAATTTGGCACATTAGGGAAGCCTTCACCTCCTGCGGGCATGGAAAACAGAGGATGCGAGAGAGAGAGAGAGAGAGAGAGAGAGAGAGAGAGAGAGAGAGTGAGGGGGGAAATGACTGCCAACGGTTTCTTTGTTTTGTGCCAAATGGCCTCCTAGATTGCAGCTCCCAGTGACAGCACACAAACACACTCACGAGACAGAAAGAGCACTGGGGGACAATGGGCTCTGGAGCAAAGCAAGAAGCCTGTTCTGAAAGAGTCATTGGATTGTAAAGGGTTTTTTTTTCCCCTCATCTTGTCTCCCACAAGCTACGTCTCCCCCAATAACATGATGCTACAAAGATTGCGGAGTGTGAAGGCAGTACAAGCTTCCTTTCAGACAGGTGAAGTCCCACTACTTCTTTTCTATATAAACTGCCGGTGAAGCTAAACACACCTGGTGGAGAACACTAACTACCCAAATGTGTTATGTGAGCTTACAGACACACTTGTTGCAGAGACTCACGCTGAGTGATGGGGATTTTCATCAAGAAAGAGCCCTTATTTACAGACTCACAGCTTAAATTACAAATGCCTTTGACAGGATTTATGAAGACATCTCTCCACAAAAACAGAGGCTGTGAACATTTACAGACAGCTGTCCATTGTGACTGAGACCAAAGATCAAAGGAACTGTTCTACATTAAATAGTGACGATGCCAATGAAAGGATACACATGAAAACTCCAACAGCAGAGGTGTGTTTTTTAGCGTATTCTTCATCCTGCTCCAGTGGAATTTTATTCTGTGTGCTGTGAGCATGACTCTGGGTCTGGCTCAGTCACGGAACTCAGCTTCAATCAATCCTCACAGGAACTTTACACTGTATATAAACTAATAACTCACCATCCGTAATGAACTGAACGCAGCGTCAGACTGAACGGGTGAAGACTTCTCATTTGTGCGAGGGAGCTGCTTCATTTAGTTTACAGGGGTCAGAAAAGAGCAGGGCAAATGAATTCACGAGAGAGAGAGAGAGAGAGAGAGAGAGAGAGAGAGACTGAAGGTTAATCTGTAAGAAAGAAATAAACTGCTGAGTGAAGTTCGAGAGGGAGAGAAAGCAAGAAAGAGAAAGACTGAATGAAAAGAAAGTACTGATTGAAAAAAGAAGAAATGCTGGGTGGAGGAGGAAAGAGACAAGTGTGCAAGGGGAGAGAGAGAGAGAGAGAGAGAGAGAGAGAGAGAGGGAGGATGGCGTTCATGATTATAACAAAAAAAAAAAAACACCTTTTATAAAATTCAGAAGCTGTTTCCTCAACATTTGCTTGCCCTCCAGTCTGAACTGAATGAATGTCTCTGTCCAGTATGCTAGTGTTTCTCTCACTGTTCATGGGAGAGAGGGGGCATCTGTCATTTTTTTAGACAACAGAGAGAACTCCAAACATTCAAAAGCATGAACCGAGATGAGGACATTGCTCTATTCTTGCTCCATAGGTGGGTAATGACTTATTTGTGCTGTTTTGGATTACTTAAGGTGGAATGTCTCCAAACTCAGGAGACAGCAAACTGCATTAGCAAAAGTGCTACAAAAATAAACAGGTTACAGATTAGTTTCTGTGGTAATTCAAATAGTGAATAAAAACTTCCAGACAAGTTCAAATTCAGCCACGTAAAACAGACGTTTTTCTTTTCAAACATACTATTACACCTTAAAAGATACGGAGATCCTGAACGTGAACAACCCAGAGAGAATTACGTTTCCCCACAATAGTCCCCTTTGAAGACTGATCTTTTGCCTGGTCCTAATTCTTAACGAATGTCTGAGGAGTCCAGTACAGACACCGTTTTGTCTGGCCAAAGGAGCTTTTGGAGGTACCATGTTTTACTATGGAAGCAATGATATTGAGACATATATATTTGGACATACTGGGCCTATATCTGTCCTTCAGCCATGCAGTGTTAACCCCTGAACTGCCATCCACTGTAAAACAGAAAACAGCTACAATCTCTTTGTGAGCAGCAGCTTGCCACCGTGCTTTTATTCCACTCTTTCATTACCTTTTCTGCCTGCCATATTAAACAGATTAGCAGAACGGCACTCTGGGGAAGTGGGAGGAAGGGAGCAGAGCTGCCATTCAGCCTCAGCCTCAGCTCCTGGTGCAGAAAAGAGAGGGGCTTAAAATGCAGTGGATAAACCAAAGAGACATCATCGCCAGACTAAGATGGACAGACAGAACGTATGACCTCTTTTGTGACTGACTGCCCGGTGCTGCCTTTTTCAAAACCAGTCCAAACTAAAAGGAGCAGAAGAAACTGTAGCGTCGCCAGGACTATTACATTTTATTTTCAGTGCTCCATTCAGAAGTGTGGAGCTTTTACAAGGTTTCCTCCCCACAGTCAGGAACAGCACAACTTTTTATTAATTTTCCACTCAAAAAAAAAAAGAAGAAAAAAATAGAACCCCACACCATTTACTACATTAAAGTGGTGGGGATTATTGATGCTGAGACTTAGAAAATGCAACCAGCTTCTAAGACTTAACTGTGGATTTGTGGAAAAATAGGCTACTTATTTCTGTTTCTGAAGAAATCCAAATGCAAGTTTTACTGCAAGGACTTTGAAAAAGGTGAGGAAACAATAAACCAAACACTAACAAATCTCATGTTGTGTTCACCCAATCGAGTCTATTAGTATTTTCTCAAGGCTGAAAAATGATAAACTTGGTTTAATGGCTGTTTTAACTGAAAATAGATGGCATTCTGCTGCACATGTATATTCAGAGATATTACCTGAGGCTTAAACAGTGGCTCCGAGTTCTCTAATGAAAATCCAAAAACACACGGAAATTAAATACGATAGGGGTAATTTCAATGAGCTATTTATGGTGAACTCCTCAAATAGGTAACAGGACGTTCCCTGACACAAGAGACGGATCCGTTGCACACACCCGCGCTGATAAATCTGAGCGGAGCTGTCGTGGCCCTCGTGCCGAGCTGCAAATCACCCTCCCTTGTAAAAATCACAGAATGGCTCATTACTTTAAACTGTCTCTTCTGACGTCCCATTCTCCCTCGCTGCCCTGGGGCTGAAACGAGCGAAGGAGAGATAGACAGAGAGGTCTAATGGTCTTTAGTATTAGCGAGTTAATCGTCCCGTCCCAGTCTCCTCAGGCTCGCCGTCGGTGCCCGTTTTAGTTTAATTGTGAACCGTCCCGTTCCATAACCCCCTCTCGGTTAGCAGCCGGGCCGTGAAGCATGAAGGAAAAAGCCGATCTTCGCTAAGCTCCAGCGCAACATCGCCCTTTTCATTTGTTCCTAACTTTGGTCACAGCGATTTGGTCTGTTTTTATTCTTAATTATGAGTAAGGTCTCCCCTAAACACAAAAACCGAGAGGGTGAACACTGGCACAAGCTTCCTCACTTTTTATGTCCAAGTGCCCTGTTCGCTATTGTCAGCTAACAGACAGCCATCTTAGGACAAGTGCCAACTAATCACATCACATCCTACAGATGCTGTGCAAACTGTCTATCAAACAATATTTTCACACATTTACCAAAGGTATTAGCCTATCAATTAGCTTCAGTGTCGTTTTACTGGCTTTAACATGTAGAGGGAAAGGGACTGAGTCATACAGGCATCATTAAATCTCATACCTGCGGAGCAATAAAGCAGTCCCAAGATACAAGTCTAATTTCTGTCCTTAGCCTGGTCCCACCTTTTTTACAGAAATAGCTGAGAGTTTCTGTGAGACGCTGAGTTTTTAATTCAGTTTCAGTGCATGTGCACATTAATGTGTGTATCTGTAGTCTACTGGATTGTGCAAGACGACCCAGTAAGTTAATCCTGTGGGCTGCCTACATCAGAAAACATGGGATAATATTACACTCGACAAGTGCAAGATTTCAGAACTGTCCTGCCCCCTAACCCGAGTCTCTCCAATCACAGCGTGGTGTGTGAACAGAAGACAATGGTAACGGAGCAAAAAACAAACAATAATGATTGTGACGTAATAAGAGCACTGAGTATAAAGCAGAGAAAATGTGAAAAGAAAAAGAATGGAGTGACAATGGCACAAATAATAATAATAAAATAACAGAGCTCCTCCTCACTGCTGCAACTAGATTAGTGTGAACAGTGAGAGGCTCATTATCATTTAAAGGAACATGTGCTAAAAGTGATGGCCATTCTGAACAGGGCTGCCTAGACGGGGAGAATGCTGCTGCGGGGTTTGATACCTGTTGTGTTTTGACCAAAGCATGTCACAGACATTTGCTTTAATACTCAGAACTGTGTTCACTTATAAATAAAAACAACAAACCCAAATATGAGAAAAATCCCCAAAACCTCATTAAATCTAAAACCTTACAACACAGAAAAAGAGGAACATATTCTGATGTATTTCAGTAAACCGAAGAGCACTGACATACATTGCCCCCTACTGAAATTAAGGGTGTACTGCAGATAAGTCATCTACTATAAAACTGAGCTATTTATTTCAAATCATGAACAGCTGAATTTTAAACAAAATACACTCATAAAAATAAAGGTGCTACAAAAGGTCATTTGAGCAATGCCATAGAATGACCACTTTTGGTTCCGTAAAGATCCATCCGTCTCTTAAACAAAAATGGTTCTTTAAGGAACTAAAATCATTGCTTAATTATCAAACCCTTTGTAGCACCTTTATTTTTTGTAACACTGTATTTTGTTTTACAGTTATTACAGCCCATAAACACAATCAGCACTGTGACGTATTTACAGTTACCAGTGGATGTGTATTTTGTTTTTTGTTTGTTTGTTTTTACCCCCAGGGTTTATTTCATTAAAACAACACCCTCAATACCCCTTGAAAATAATGTTCTCCACACTGATCTTGGTTCTAAAACCTCTCATTTCCTCTCCAAGTCTTTCCTTAAAAGATGGAGTAAATCAAACCGTCAAAGGGGCATTTACTAGCCTATCTTTTCCAATCAATGGGTCCTCTTGGGCACGCTGAAGGCTAATTGATGAAATAATCCAGTCTTTTAAGAGCTGTAGAGAGCAAATGGAAGGTATTCGGAGTAAATAAACCAGCATCATCATTATCATCATCAACCAGCAGCTCTGCGTGATGAGAGGAGGGAGTGCAGAATGATGCCTGAGGAAAGAAGGAGAGAGTGAGTTAGCGTAATAAGCACTAATTTTGCCCAATTTTACACATCAGTTGCTCTGCATGTTTTAGCCCTATTTCACCCTGTTTTTCAAACTCAGAAGCACCCCAATATGACCACCACAGAGCAGGTATTATTTGGGTGGTGGATCATTCTCTGTGCTGCATTGATACTGACGTGGTGGTGTGTTCATGTGTTGTGCTGGTACAAGCGGGGCATAGTCCACCAACCAAAATTATCTAGACAAAGGCATTCTGTGTCCACTGATGAAGGACTAGATGATGACAAATACAACTTGTACAGCAATAGATGAACTACTGTCTCTGACTTTTCAAGGTGGAACAACGAGGAATGTGTGTCAGATTAATCAGTGAGTGAAAAGAGGGTTAAAAACTTCAGCAGCCCTGCTGTGTCTGATCCAATCATACCAGTACAAAAGTGCCCCATACAGTCAGGGGAGTTTAAACGGACAATTTGTGTAGAAACAAGTTCATTTTTTTCATGCCAAAATAAAACATTCATTCATTCATTCATTCATTATCTGTAAGCGCTTATCCAGTTCAGGGTCGCGGTGGGTCCAGATCCTACACGAAATCAATGGGCGCAAGGCAGGAAAACACCCTGGAGGGGGCGCCAGTCCTTCACAGGGCAACACACACACTCACACATTCACTCACACCTACTGACATTTTTGAGTCGCCAGTCCACCTACCAACGTGTGTTTTTGGACTGTGGGAGGAAACCGGAGCCAAAATAATACAATTAAGTGGTATATGAAGAGACTAGAAATAAAATTGCTTGGCAAACATGACTTATTGGTCCTTTAACTTGTACCAACAGTTAATGATATTCTTGCCTTCTCGTATGAATGTGCCATTCTGTGATACTGAGATAGTGTGGACTTGGGTGGGGGTAGGGGGGGGGGGGGTCCCTGTAGATTCTGTAGATACTGTGGATGGTATGTAGTGATAATGGACATCTCTTGTTCTGCATGCCATCATTTGGTGTAATTAAGATGCAGCAGTGAGGAGTGTGAGCACTGATCCCTGGTCACCTGTAGCTACAGAAACATTGAGTGAGTCCACAGCAGGGTGCAGGTCTCTTCTGGGAGGAATATTCAGCAGACTATCACACATCTGACGCAGTTCAGGAGACAGACCGGAGCCTTCACCACCTAACAGAGCAAGCATGCAAGTGCGTACATACACACACAGAAACACGCACACAAGGTCAGTGAATAACATCTCCACATTTCTGCAACAAACAATAGGATGATCTTCATGACAAAATAATAGTAAAAAGTATTTTTACTAAATAAAAAAAAAGGCTTGTCATGCTCGTCTAAGGAGACTAAACAAGTTGTGGGTGCACAATGGAACATTTATGTCTACAACAGTTAAACTTAGCACAACTAAAAACATGTATTTATTAATTATAGGTTGTTTCTGTCACTATGCCAATCCATCCCAACCTCCCAGTTCACATGTAAGACAAGCCACCGACAGCTTAACACAAAGTGAATGGACACAAACCCATCAGCAGTAATGTCGGTTTGGAGATTCTGAAGTCTGAGCATGGAACCACAGCAGCTTCTGAAACTTCTTCAGACCCAACAGTACCGATCACCTGCCATCCCTGATCCAGTTTCATCTGTGAGATTAGATTAGATTAGCTGCGCATCTGATCAAACAGATTACAATAGCTTCCCACTAACAATAACGTCTAACTGATATAGCTATGGTATGAGGTCTGGAGCAAGTACTGAGTTATTTATGACCTGTCAAAATATAACTCATCATCCACCACGGTGCAGTTCAGTGTTTTACTGGTGCCTCGAACAGAAATGTGTTGAATGTTGTTGAGGTAATATTTCTCTCTTCTTCATGTTTGGAGAATGTTTCTGTGACCCAGCCTTTTGTTTTCTACTATATATTTAACAAACAAAAAGTCATCGTCGGTTTCTATAACGACACAAATACACACACAAATACACAGACACATCTCACTGTTAGTGACTTTGTGACGAGTAAATTACATCTTCACAGCTTTTTGTTTAACTTTTCACAAAACTGACAAAATCTCTGGATTATTAAAGTCAGAACACCAGAGTGAGGCGTTACTCTAAACAAACGAGGCTGTGAATTAGTTACAGCACCTTTTTATTAGTCGGACCCTTATAGAAATGTATGTCAGTAATAAATATCCAGTTCCAGCGATGTCCTCTTCCTTTATCAAGTGTAGATTACTGGGCTGATAAAATGTTAAGGTGCTTGTTTTTAGATATGTTCAAAAACAAGTGATACACTAATTGTATAATATATTACTTGTTATTATTGTAAACAAAGACATTGATATGAAGCACCAAAGCTTCTCCTGACCTTCCAATGACAAGGTTATGCATTTTTGTCTTTCCTATTTTTGAAATGTCAGAAAAACCTCTGTGACAATGGCTATATGGCTAATATATTCCCAAAGCCATCACACTGCTAAATGGGAATCTGCACTAACTGACATTTACAGTGTGTCATTTGTTTTGTCTGTCCTATTTGTCTATCCATTATCTGTAACCCCTTATCCAATTTTAGGGTCGCGGGGGGTCCAGAGCCTACCTGGAATCATCGGGCGCAAGGCGGGAATACACCCTGGAGGGGACGCCAGTCCTTCACAGGGCAACACAGACACACACACATTCACACCTACCCACCCGGAGGAAACCCACGCGGACACGGGGAGAACACACCAACTCCTCACAGACAGTCACCCGGAGCGGGAATCGAACCCACAACCTCCAGGTTCCTGGAGCTGTGTGACTGCGACACTACCTGCTGTGCCACCGTGCCGCCCCTATTGTGGGCACTGTGGGTATTTTTTAAGGAGCAGCTTCCAATTTCGTTGTACTACGTATACTGTGTATGCTGTGTATAATGACAATAAAGGCTTTCTATTCTATTCTATTCCAATGGCGGTCCAGCAAAATTACACTTGCCTAGTTTCTCTTTGCTCTTGTTTGAATACGTATTATTATTATTGTGAATTTCTAGATATTTTCCTTGTCTTCATTTTATTGAGTGAAATACTATTCTGTTTAATTTGGGATTGTCTTCTGGCAGATATGTAATTTGTATAAACCCACAGAATGCACCGTCAGTTAACAAATGACAGCTGTGTTTCACTATACAGCAAGTAGAAATTCTCTAAGAGAACTATCTGATATATCCACTAGATTTAAGATGATTTCTTGACTCTTACATATCATTTTCTAGTGTGCATCAGTCAGCTTAACTATTCCTAGTTTGTGTCTACCCTCTAGTGGTTGAAACTTGAGCTGCCTTCAGCGCTCTGATGTGTGAAAGGTGATTGATTACCTTTATGAAGTCGGTCAGGTTACTGTAGCCGTACACTTCCATAATCTCCATCACCCCTGAACTAGCTTTGCTCACCACTGGGGTTAATGGACAGCTGAAAAACACATTTAAATTATAAACTAACATTTTTACATCAAACACCAATATCAAAGTCTGCACACTAACTGAGACAGGATTGCACACTGTATTAAAGGTTTCATATTTCTACCAAATTGGGGTCAACAATTCAATGCCTAATTACAATATTTAAATTTCAATAATTTATTGTAATCAATAGTATATTTTAAAAACTCGGAGGAGATATATAAACATTACTTAAAATCATCATAGTTTGTCAAAAAAACAAGACATTTTTCCCATCATCATGATGACACTACAGGCAAATGTACCTGTTCCGAATGCTACTAACCACTCTGTCTACTCCAAGAAAGTAGGCAGAGCGAAGAATGGAGCCCAGGTTCATTGGATCCTGCACACCGTCCAGGACGAGCCACAGTGGATGTTGATGATCACTGCCATGCTGAGACTTTGTGGATTTTTCTTCTGTGACAAAGTCCAGAGAACTGGCCTGAAGGCAGACCCCCTGATGGACCATTCCTCCAGTCATTTTGTCCAGTTCTCTCTTGCTGACCTTCTGGATGGGAACCCCATGCCTAACAGCTTCATCCCAAATCCTCTGCACAGCTTCTCTCTGGTGTCCTTTGGTGTCCTTCACAAAGAGACGGCTGAGTTTACGTCGGGCCAGACTCAGGGCCAGAAAGCACGGGGCCACCCCAAAAACTACTTCCAGTTCTTTGGCTCCTTTGAGATGATCTGGACCAGTCTTCAAATTTTGTTTGACCTTGTGAAAATGTCTCTGAGCTTCTGCCTTGGTGAAGTCCTCCAGACTGAGTTTCTGAAGCTCTGAGGACACTCTCCTCTCAGGGTGAGAAGTGTTTGGTTCTTTGTGTGACCTTCTGGAAGAACGAAAGCCATGAGTCCTTGCAGGATTTGCAAAAGAAGTGGAAAAATGACAACGCAGGTGCTTAGCAAGTTTAAATCCAGTGTATTTAGATATGAGATGGCTTTTGATGGACTGGTAAGGAGCACTACAGAAAAAGGCTGATAACTCCTCTTTTGGTGAATATACATTATTCCTGATATTTCCAAACATAAAGGAACATCTGCAGACTGTTCTCCACATATTTAAGTGTCCATTCACTGTTCAACGTTGAATAAAGGATAACAGGCTTATCAGTGCACTTAATTAACTACACAAACTCTAAATGATAAAATGTGGTCACTAAAATATAGCCATTCAATACCGGGAACATTCAAACAAAAATTTCCCTGGCGGGTAAGTACATAAAGAGCGTTGTAAGGCAGTACCCAAAGCTAAATTATTTCTCTGATATAATACAATGTTCACCAGTCAACATTACATCTCATCTTATGTTTAATGGTTGCTTGTATATAAATGTAAAATAGACTTCCCTTTAAGCACAGCCTGATGATTGTAGGATATAGCTGTCACAGACACTGATTTAATCATACACAAAATAACTGATCTACACATTTCCATTTTCCACTACACACCCGCTAGGACGCACGTGTGGAAAGGGTTCCGGTGAATTCCTGAGCGCGTTCCAAATCAACACCTTGCCCCCTATGTAGTGAGCTACTGTTAACGACAACTGGGCTCCCTGTATATCGCAACGCAGGTGCGACAAATTTCTTCAATTGAATTCTGGTTAAATGATTTAAAAGATATAAGTGCACGCAGTTCCGAACTGTGATCTAATAGACTATTAAAAAATGACTATAAATACGGATAGGCATGACCTCAAAAGTTAAACTTGGATATTCTCGGAGAAGACATTTGTTTATATAACATTCTAGTTTTTGTTTCACTAATTTGCTTTCGTCTTTTATAAGGTAATTATTTAATTAGATGTGAATCGTTATACATCAGTTAATCTAGGGCTCTTAAGAACTGTAAGCGGTGACTACTACACTCCTTCCCTAACAGAGTTGATTTGAGATGGAGACATTGGCTGCGTTTACGTCATCTTTGTGTCGCACATGCGCGCAACCGATTTCGACTTAATGTTACCAAGCAACAAGACGCTGTTCGCTAAAATCCGTCATTTTCTCCTCGAATAAAAGCTTTTTTTGTGAATAGTGTGTTGATTAGTGCTTCGACGAACGCTATTGACTTTATAAAATCGTTAAATGTACGCTTTTAGCTGGTTGAAATCTTTCATCAGTAATGAATTCTTGTCTAATTCACAGTAGCATTTAGCTCTCCACAGGGTTGTAAGTTATCTGTAGCTCCCCGGGCGAGAGTGTGAGCTATGGCCGAAGTTTGGTGCACTGACACCGGCGAAGCCGTCTATCGCTCCCGAGACGCTGTGAAAAACCTTAGAATCAGGTAAATTATCCGTAGTTATTATTTTGGTTAGTTTTGGTATAATTAGTTATATATATATATAATTGGTAAATACTGGTACATTATCTCACAGACATTAATTGACTAGCTAGCTAACTCCCTAAACGATAATCTGCATCTTTGACTACCTTCAGCACACAGATGTATGAATATGAAATTAGTCACTGTAATAACACTGACGTGGTGATGGTGTGTTAGTGTGTGTTGTGCTGGTACAGGTGGATCTGACACAGCAGTGCTGTTGAAGTTTTGAGAAACCCTCTGTATCACTACTAGACCACCAACCAAAGTAGTCCAACCAAAAATGGTCAGGAAACATGGGGGAAAAGCTAACAAAATGTATAGAGCAAGATGCACTGTAATCTGTAATTGTACAACTGTAAAGTGCAGCTGTAAGGTCAATGGAGCTGTTAAAATAAAAAAGTCAGAGAGAGTAGAAACAAGGATTTTAATGTATATCCACACTTTCAGCCTCAAACACTTTATATCCACCCATATATTCTTTGTTATTTGCCTGGATTGCTTTTTGAACGTGGTAAAATGCAAGTGAAGGGCAGCTACTTGAAAAAGTCAATTTTCTGTAAATCAGTGACAAATAGTTATTCCGGTTACAAAAATCTATTTAATTTGTTTTGTCAGAGTCCGAATCCAGCGAGTGACTTCTACAGCTGTAATCTCACACCATCTGCAGCAGCGAGTGCAAAGTCAGCAGGAGCGAGGCATCATGGAGCTTGATACCTTTGTCTCTCAAACGCAATCAGGTATGAGTATGTGATGTCAGAGACATTAATCCTAAACTCCTCCAGCATATGTTTACCTGTGCTTTCAACTCTTTTTCAGTTGGTGATGAAGAAGAGCTGGTGGTAGGCTGGCAGGAGAAGTTCTTCAGTCAGGTATGAGTTTAAGAAACACACTGTTTTGTGTTTTATTCACTGTTGCACTTGCACTAATTCATAATCCCGTGTCTAGTATGAGGTGGATCTATACCAGACAGAGTCGGTGTGCCAGACACCCCTGGAAAAACAGTATCATGAAGAAATCATGGCAATGGAAAGAGCTAAGAAAAGAAGGAATCAGCGGATTTTCACCTACACAGATTTCGATCGGTTTACCAACTGGGAGGAGGTGAGTAGCGAAGACTGAATTGTAAGAACAGGGCTTTCTAAAGGTTTTCTTTTTAATATTGCATAAGTAACATTAAGTTTTGTTTTTTGTGTAAGCAGCAGGCTCAGAGTCTGATGATTCCAACTGAGACCAGACGAACATTCCTAGCAGAGCGCATGGCCAACATAAGACACAGACGCCAAGAGAGACGTCCAGCGTGAGTATAACTCAATCTCATAATCTTAAGGCTCTTAAAATTTAAAATTTCTGGCAGGTCAGACTAAACGTCTTAGTGGCCATTTTGGCCCACAGCTCCCCCTATGTTCAGCCATGTTCTGGGCTAGTTTACTGAGCCAATATGTGGCTTACAATATGAAATAGATTGCATTCCTTTCTGAACTACAATATGTTGGTTTAGAGATACCAGTGTTCCAAAGACACGTTTGGTTGTATGGGAGCCGTCCAGTGAATTCATGAAGAACAGCCACATTGTCAACACACCAATGCAGACCATGCACCTCATGGCAGATCTGGGTCCTCCTGGAAAGTGAGTCAAGAAACACTACACATGCTGTAAATGTAAATCTATTGGCTACTATTTGTTAAACAAACTGCATTACAAATAAAAGTAGTCCAAATAAGGTTTGTTTCTCTGATTTCTATTGTTTTTGCAGATTGGGTTTGAAGGAGAATGAATATGTTTTGTGCACCATAAAGACAGACAGCAATGGAGTAGTTACCGTGAAACCTGATTTTAACAACAACAGAGGACCTTACAGGCAAGTTACATTTATTGGGCCAAAATTTTATAGGAGTTGGTCGGTTACCTCAAACAGCATAAGAGTTAGATTAAAAACTAATCAGGAATATTCTTTAAAATCCTGATACAGCAAGTTAAAAATGTGGGGTTTTGTGCTTAATACTAGACTGGAGACAGAGGGAGAAAAGAGAGAAGTGTGGCGTCTCTATCTGGAGAATGCATCTGCTCCCATTCCTGGAGAGGAGAAGCAGCGAGAACAGCGCATGTACATAGATGTAAGTGGGGGGGGGGAACTTTTTCTGGTATCTCAGGGAAAAGTTGTGTGAATCAAGTTCTTTCAAAATAACACATTACTGTCTGTTATCAGATTAAATATTAATAACCCTCAATTGACCCTTCTTTCTTCAGCTCTACAGTCGGCATAAAGACTATCTCAACAGCCTTGTTGGACAGGATTTTGAAATGGTGAGAACTTGTAAAGCTATTTCAGTGGCTTCGGCCCCATTTATCAGCTTTGTATTCACTTGATGTATATTAATATTTATACTTTAATATTCATATTAATTTGTCTTTGTGTCCTGCTACAGCCACCTCCAGGGATTCTCCGTCTGCTGGTCAATGGGGAGATTGGTGAGCGTGGTCAAAAACAAAATTGACATTTTAGGAACAGATTCTTGTATTTTGTGTTTCTGCATTTACACATAAAATATACATTACACATACTTTTTTTCATTTCAGTTTCTGCACAGGGCTACGAGTATGACAACCTGTATATTCACTTCTTCCTAGAGTTACCAAACAGTAAGTGAGCTACACTTTACACACACACCAGTAATGTCATTCAGTATCTTACACCAAATTCACTGACATTCAACCTGTAACCAAAATAATTATAGCCATATGATTTACTATGGGCGGCACGGTGGTGCAGCAGGTAGTGTCGCAGTCACACAGTTCCAGGGACCTGGAGGTTGTGGGTTCAATTCCCGCTCCGGGTGACTGTCTGTGAAGAGTTGGTGTGTTCTCCCCGTGTCCATGTGGGTTTCCTCCAGGTGCTCCGGTTTCCTCCCACAGTCCAAAAAAACACGTTGGTAGGTGGATTGGCGACTCAAAAGTGTCCGTAGGTGTGAGTGTGTGAGTGAATGTGTGTCTGTGTTGCCCTGTGAAGGACTGGCTCCCCCTCCAGGGTGTATTCCCCGCCTTGCACCCAATGATTCCAGGTAGGCTCTGGACCCACCGCATCCCTGAACTGGATAAGCGGTTACAGATAATGAATAAATGATTTACTATACAAATCTGGTGGCTGCTCAAGTTCTAAAGCTTTTTTTCAGCTTTCAGAGCACTTGTGTACCAGAATAATATTAGTATCATTAAAGACACATGCAACTCATTCTTTTGTTAGATAGCATATTTTTCCTGTAACATGTTTTCAGGCTGGTCTAGTGTGCCTTTCCAGAGCCTCTCTGGTGTGACTCAGACATGCCGAACACGGACATTAGGAAAGGTGAGGAACAGATAAATTGGCTTAGTCTTCTTTATTGAAAACTGATTTATGTAATGAGATAAAGAAGCATGACACAGGCATATACTCTTTCCAGGACAACGTGGCGTTCTTCTCCTACCCTTTCACCTTTGAGTCCTTCTTTCGCAAAGAGGATGAGTCGGAGGGTAAAAATTTATACTTTTTAAAAACACATTTAGAGGAAGAAGGTTTAGGAATCTTACAGCTGATTTGATTTGAATAGTTTTTCGTTTACTTAAAAATAGTCAGTGAGCCAAGGCATGGTTGATATTTCTTTGTCAAGCTGTTATAATAAATTACAGTATGTATTACTCTGTTAGAAATTGCATAAGCACATATGATTATTTGTTATAGTTTGAAGAGAGTGTCTGAGGGCTTAAGTCTGTAGTTTACCCAATGCTAAACTGTAGCTGTAAGTTTTTACGTATTAGCTATTATCCATGTATATGTCAGTGAACTCAGTAATCGATTATTCGGGTCTTGGCTGACTGAGTAGATTTTGCTTATAGGTTGATTGTGTAAATTTGTTATATTTCAACACTATTCCTTTTTATTTGATTTTGGTCTTCTAATCATTATGTATATTTTTTAGATTCCCTTCCTCAGTGGCCAGTGTTGTATTTCAAGGTTCTGTCCCTGGACTTCTGGCAGCGCTATAGAACTGAGGGTTATGGTTACCTGGTCATACCCTCAACACCAGGTAGCATGTTTTAAAATCACAGTTCAACCTAAGAATAAAAAGTGTATAGTTTGTGCATCCCTTGTCAGATTCTATAATTTGCAGAGTATTTTGTGCTCTTTGTTAAAGAAGTGTGTTACTTTTGTAGTAAAATACTTGTCCATCTTGTCAGGGCACCACAGGTTGACGTTGCAGACGTGGAGGCCATTGCAGACTGGCACAGTGGCAGAGCTGAGACGTTTCTTTATCGGTGGAGCTCCTGAACTGGAGGACATCAGTGATGTGAGAATCCCAGGTACATTTAAGGTTAGTTGGCCCAGTACTCTCTAATGGAACATACCTGATATTCTCACATCACTGAAGTCCTTCATTTTTATTTTATGTATTTTTACAGGGTGATCACCTGAGCCGACTTGGCTTTCGCACTCAGACAACAGGGAGTGTCACGTTCAATCTAAACTGTATCCAGCATGCCAGGTTAGCAAAAGAAATACTCAATAACATTGTATTTTGGGACCGAAATATATATTTCTTTTTTATTCTGATTTTAACTGTTAGGTAACTTTTATATTAAAGGGCTTTTGTGGATGCCAAAACTCTAAAGAAGAGGCGGCAAACGGTTTTAGACCAGCTGGGTGGACACAGTCAGCAGGGATCTGTCTATAATGTGTTGGGTAAAGGCAAAGAACCAGATACCTTACAAAGGAGTTTGTACCTTA
Organism: Hoplias malabaricus; assembly: GCF_029633855.1. Lineage (NCBI taxonomy): Eukaryota > Metazoa > Chordata > Actinopteri > Characiformes > Erythrinidae > Hoplias > Hoplias malabaricus. The sequence goes on along the minus strand of NC_089801.1, from coordinate 34,024,187 downwards.
CCTTCCTGCAGCAGCTAAGGATTGACTATTAATAATGTTTGTCTTTTGTGTTTGCATGCAGAGGCATTTCAGAGGGCCCGAAAACGAATGCAGGACGCCAGAGAGAGTCTACCCAAAGATCTAATCAGCACCACCGTCCCGCTTGTCCCAGAGTCCTTAACATAGAACTTAACCTGGAGTTTTTCTGTGTTAGAGTTACACAAGTTAATAAATTGCAGTGTTTTATCTCTATGTGTATGTGTAGTGGGCAGCACGGTGGTGCAGCAGGTAGTGTTGCAGTCACACAGCTCCAGGGACCTGGAGGCTGTGAGTTCGAGTCACCCTCAAAGTAACTGTCTGTGAGGAGTTTGGTGTGTTCTCCCCGTGTCCGCATGGGTTTCCTCCGGGTGCTCCAGTTTCCTCCTACTGTCCAAAAACACATGTTGGTAGGTGGATTGGCTACTCAGGAGTGTCTGTAAATGTGAGTGTTTGAGTGAATGTGACTGTGTGTGTTGCCCTGTAAAGGACTGGCACCCCCTCCAGGGTGTATTCCCACCTTGCGCCCAATGATTCCAGGTAGGCTCTGGACCCACCGCGACCCTGAACTGGATAAGCGGTTACAGAAAATGAATGAATGAATGAATAAATGTACAGGGGTTAGACAATGAAACTGAAACACCTGTCATTTTAGTGTGGGAGGTTTTATGGCTAAATCGGACCAGGCCTGGTGGCCAATCTTCATTAATTGCACATTGCACCAGTAAGACCATGTGTATCCAATGGTTGAAACATTGTATCCTGAAGGCGGTGCCGTGTATCAGGACGACAATGCACCAATACACACAGCAAGACTGGTGAAAGATTGGTTTGATGAACAAGAAAGTGATCATAAATATTATTGAGCCACTTTGGGGTGTTTTGGAGGAGCGAGTCAGGAAACGTTATCCTCCACCAGCATCACGTAGCAGCACCACTATCCTGCAAGAAGAATGACTTAAAATCCCTCTGACCACTGTGCAGGACTTGTATATGTCATTCCCAGGACAAACTGACGTTGTATTGGCCACAAAAAGAGGCCCTACACCATACTAATAAATTATTGTGGTCTAAATCCAGGTGTTTTAGTTTCATTGTCCAAACCCTGTATGAGTAGTTTGTGTAAAACCAAGGACATGCTTTTATATCTAGCTTTGATTTGTTGATGTATTAGGTTTATTTAAGCTGTATATATTTTTGTATTTTATCTATTTTTATATAGATTTATTTCTTATATTAAGGAATTAAAGCATGAATTTAAAGAAACCTTTAAAGTACATCTGGCTTCATTGGTGGCTACATGTAAAGATAAAAAAAAAATCAGTTACAAATTTACATTAGCTTTGAATGTATTTCATGCTTGATATTTAAAGTAATCACACTCCAATTAACACTAAACACCACAGCAGTAATCTGATTATATTGAAATCAACAAACTAATGTTTTGCAGTCAGACCAGGGGGAGACACTATATTTTAATCCAATGCAGGTGGTACATGTGGTATTCCCTGTGCTGTTATTTGCTGATGAACTTGTTGGGTGTAAACTGACCTGTGTCCTGTGGAAGCGCTGGTGGGCTGCAATGATTAAACAGGAAATATCTTAAATGACAAGTCTTCTTAGAGAAGTCTTAAATGTGCAGTTCAGACAAACGTGAAGGTACCTGCCCACTCTTACTTCAAATCCTTTCATGAAAATGGGACCCACCTTGTAGTTGCCAACATTCAGGGCCCTTGCTGTAGCTGCATTCCTATGTGGCCCTAGAGTTCAGAATGTGTGGTGTGGGCAGCTTTAATTTTAAATTACAAAAAGAAAAATTTAATATGTTTTTCCTGCAAGGCATCTGAGGGGTCAAAGTTCATGCACATTTAACTGTGGATTCTGGTTACATATGGAATGGAATTTCTCCAGATTCCCTAAATGTGTGTTTTATTTATTTATTTTTGTTTGTTTTGTTTTGTTTTTTTCTTTTGTATTGTAGATGCTAAAAGACCACTCAAAAGAACTTGCATTTTGGAACTATTTGACAATCCTTTCACAAAGTTTGGCACCAATTGTGAGCCTCTTTTATAATTCTACATTTACCCATTTTTGTTTGTCTCAAAATTATGCTGTTGAATATTGTATTCCATAATATTCATGCATTCAGGATTCTGTCAGTTTCACTCTTATTGGCTATCTGCCTCCTTCTACACACTGTAACAGTTCTACTTTATGTAAACTTGTGAAGAAAAGAAAATGGTGGTAACATCCACTAGATGCTTCTAAACTTGTTTACTTGAAAGCATTCCCCCTTACGCAAAAAGATAACTATTTTATTACAACAGCTACTCGTCAATGCATTAACCTCTAGCCGTTTGCTGTCCCAACAAACATGCTAAAACCCTTAGCACCTGATTATGTCTCCATGTATACAGACCCTGTGACAAACTAACTTTACAAGGTGATAGTATATGCTTTAGTGTGCCAACCCCTGTACATAATCTACATCTAATGTCTTCACCTACCCACTGTCCAAGAGTTTGCGGTGTGGGAAGTACGTCATAAGTTGCTCCCAGCAAAAACATAATACAATTTACCTCCCCAATTTGTGTTCCCTAAATTCCAACAGTGTGTGAACTTTGCTACGAGAGGAGTGAACACGCTGGATCTTGTTTACACAAACGTTCCAGACGCGTACAGGGCAGAGCCCCGCCCCCACCTCGGACACTCGGATCACATGTCTGTTATGCTAATTCCTGCATACAGACCCATCGTCAGGCGATCAAAACCTGTTCTTAAACTGTTCCTGGACTTCCTGACTGAGAGACCTCAGTCAGTCCGCCACTGAACATCGACAACTCTGCTGTGTCGAGAATTGTCAAGAATACCAAAATCCTTGGTGTTCACCTAGCGGATGATCTCACCTGGTCCACTAACACCAGTAACATCAGAAAGAAAGCCCAGCAACGCCTCTACTTTCTGCGAAGGCTGAAGAAGGTTAATCTCCCACCTCCTATCCTCACCACTTTTTACAGAGGAGTCATCGAGAGCATCATGACCAGCTGCATCACTGTCTGGTTTGGGAACTGCACTCTGGCAGATCGCAAGTCCCTCCAGCGGATCGTGAGGACAGCTGAGAAGATTATCGGTGTGTCTCTTCCCTCCATCACAGACATCTACACCACTCGCTGCACCCGCAAAGCACACAGCATTGTGGGAGATCACACACACCCTTCACACACACTCTTCAACTTACTGCCGTCTGGAAAAAGGTATCGAAGCCTTCGAGCCCTCACATCCAGACTCCGTAACAGCTTCTTCCCACATGCTATCAGACTCCTAAACACCTAGAGACTGAGACTGGACTCAGTAGAAGCGCACACACAACTTCACAAAACACTGGTTTGTTGGACTGAAAATGATATACTGAAAATGAGTGTACTGTTTTCACATATCCTGTTTACATCATGGTTACATCCAGTTACCGTTTACAGCACAAATACACTTTAAATTGCAGTGTCTCTCTCCCTCAGCCCTTAGACCCACCCCCCCACACTTATGGTTTTGTACTATCTTGTATTGCATTGTATTGTATGGATATTGTTTTTTATTTTCTTAGCCATGTCTTGTGTATGCACTGTTTTATGTTTGCACTAGCTTTGCACTAGTTGCACTTTATTGCTGTGTATTGTTTTATGTAGCACCTTGGTCCTGGAGGAACACTATTTCGTTTCACTGTGTACTGTAAACATTGTATACTGCTGAAATGACAATAAACTTGAACTTGAACTCCATCACCCACAAATCTTGCCAGAAATCTTCCGCTTCTCTAGATTCTCCTATCGAAGCCACTGGCCTTGTTTTGCCTGTGATGCTGCTGTTGCACACCATGCCTTCGACTCAAATAAAACTAGTCATCATTTACCTTCTCTCTGGTGATGTGGCCTTAATACAAATTTGAATCACCTGACCCAAGGCCTTCTCTTCTGCATTGTAGTTGGCCAAGCACATCCCTTAGTTCTAATAAGCTCCTGGCTACCTGCAGGGTCACTTTCAGAATACTCTTCCTTCCAGTTTTTGTGATTGGTGCTGTTGCCTTTACCACTGCATCTTTCAGTCCTGACAAAATCATCTTAAAACCCACCTTTGCACATTTAAATTCCTCAACTAAACTTGTGAGTGGTAACTCCAGTACCCCTCTCCCATACCATGCCATGCTACCTAAATACTGCAGTACCCCTAGCCACTTCCTCATGGCATTGTTAATAACCCTCTCCATCCTCTCTACTTCTGTGATTGAAACATCATAAACTGTCAATGGCCACCTAATACGAGGCAGTAAGCCAAACAGACAATTTTGCAGACACCACAATTTCAACTACCCTGGCAAACATGATCTACCAATGCTATTAACAGCCTAGACCAGTTCAACTTTTAGTCCCACAACATGTTCTGTATCATTTAACACTGCAGTATACCTAAACTCTACCTAAATTCTTCACTGGTCTCTCCATTACTGTAGGGATCATTTCTCCTTCCTGTGTGTGTGTGTGTTTATTATGAATTTTTATTCTAAGGATACCAATCCATCAGTGTTTATAAATAATCTCATATATATATATATATATATATATATATATATATATATATATATATATATATATATTGCATAATCTGTGAGAATACTCTCAAACTCTCAAAATGCCATGAAAGACCTAGGGGACTGAGAACTGGGGACACAGGGAACTGGGGAAACTATAAACAACAAGAACCAATAGCAAAAGAGCTAAGGGATATTACTAAAGAAAAGACTCAACTCTGACCTTATCTAAGTGAGAAATCTTGCTTTGTTTCGTACACTCTGAAATTTCTGAAAACTGACATGCTGCCTAGTCAGATCAAAACAAATTATGATCAATGTCACAGAATACAGAATATAAATTAATATTCATGTAAATAATATACACATTTATATTAATGTACAACCCGGATTCCAAAAAAGTTGGGACACTAAACAAATTGTGAATAAAAACTGAATGCAATGATGTGGAGGTGCCAACATCTAATATTTTATTCAGAATAGAACACAAATCACAGATCATAAGTTTAAACTGAGAGAAGCTATCATTTTAAGGAACAAATATGTTGTTTCAAAATTTCATGGCGTCAACAAATCCCAAAAAAGTTGGGACAAGGCCAATTTTTTTACCACTGTGTGGCATCCCCCCTTCTTTTACAACACTCAACAGACGTCTGGGGACAGAGGAGACCAGTTTCTCAAGTTTAGAAATAGGAATGCTCTCCCATTCATGTCTAATATAGGCTTCTAACTGTTCAATTGTCTTGGGCCTTCTTTGTCGCACCTTCCTCTTTATGATGCGCCAAATGTTCTCTATAGGTGAAAGATCTGGACTGCAGGCTGCCATTTCAGTACCCGGATCCTTCTCCTACGTAGCCATGATGTTGTGATTGCTGCAGAATGTGGTCTGGCATTATCTTGTTGAAAAATGCAGGGTCTTCCCTGAAAGAGATGACATCTAGATGGGAGCATATGTTGTTCTAGAACCTGAACATAGTTCTCTGCATTAATGGTGCCTTTCCAGACATGAAAGCTGCCCATGCCACAAGCACTCATGCAACCCCATACCATCAGTGATGCAGGCTTCTGAACGGAGCGTTGATAACAACTTGGGTTATCCTTGTCCTCTCTGGTGCGGATGACATGGCGTCCCAGTGTTCCATAAAGAACTTCAAATCATGACTCATCTGACCACAGAACAGTCTTCCATTTTGCCACACTCCATTTTAAAAGACCCCTGGCCCAGTGCAAACGTCTGAGCTTGTGGAGCTTGCTTAGAAATGGCTTCCTCTTTGCACTGTAGAGTTTCAGCTGGCAACGGCTGATGGCACGGTGGATTGTGTTCACTGGCAATGCTTTCTGGAAGTATTCCTGAGTCCATTCTGTTATTTCCTTGACAGTGGCATTCCTGTTTGAGGTGCCGTGACGTTTAAGGGCCCCGAGATCACGAGCATCCAGTAGAGTTTTACGGCCTTGACGCACAGCAATTGTTCCAGATTCTCTGAATCTTTTGATGATGTTATGCACGGTTGATGATGATAACTTAAAAGTCTTTGCTATTGTATGCTGGGTAACACCATTCTGGTATTGCTGCACTATCTTTCTGCGCAACAATGGTGGAATTGGTGATCCACACTGCTCAGAACACTCAATCCACACACACACTGGTGAGAAGCGGCAGCCAAACGCGCACAGCGTACTCTCGACCAGGAACGACCGTCCACCTGGAGGACTGCATCGGGCACAAGGGTTTCACCCAGGACAGAGTGCCAATCCATATCTGGGCTCACACTCATTCACTCACACACCAGGACAGTTATTAGACAGAAGCCAATTCACCTACACTCCATGTTTTTGGACTGTGGGAGGAAACCGGAGACCCCGGAGGAAACCCACGCAGACACGGGGAGAACATGGAAACTCCACCCAGATGAGACTTGAACCCAAGATCCCAGCGCTGGGAGGCAAACGTTTTTCCAGCCACATATTGCTACTTGTCCCAACTTTTTTGGGATTTGTTGACACTGAAATTTTGAATCAACATATTTTTCCTTTAAAATGTTACATTTACTCAGATTAAACTTTTGATCTGTCATCTATGTTCTATTACGAATAAAATATTGACATTTGCCATCTCCACATCATTGCATTCAGTTTTTATTCACAATTTGTTTATTGTCTCAACTTTTTTGGAATCCGGTTTGTAATCATTTTTTATATTATTTTAATATTGTATTAATAGTAATAAGGATAATAATAATAATTATTATTATTGCTGTTGTTGTTTTTATCTTTATTAAACCTCAGCATGACATTTTGATGTGGATGAACACTACCAAAAAATACAAAATAACACCAAGTGGATACATTTTCATGATTAACCCTTTGGGGTCTAAGAACATTTTCTCAATTTTCTGAAATCCGCCTTTAAAATACTTGTATTAAAAAATATTGCCCACATGTTTTATATCAAAATTTGTATCTGATTTTAGAAAATCTTTATATCTCTTTTGAAAACATCCCTTTACTCATGTGGATGAATTGTTTTGGTGATTGAAATAGTTTTATCAGAGTCTTAAAAACAAGCAAATCCACCAGTTACATGGCGAGAGGCAGAGGAGGCGTGTCTCAAGCTTATACATAGACTCGTATCTCAGGGTGTACAGTATCATGTACAGCCTCGCCATAACATGCAATCGAAAGAGCAGTTTTTCCATATTCAGAGGGTGAACTGTATTTCTGCACTGTGTTATCGCTACGATTTTAATAGGAACATCATGAATGGTCATATTTGACGCACCGTCATGTTCCTCGACCCTTCTTCGGTCAGAAAATGTGCCTTGTGCCATGTTGCCATGTGTGTTTCTCTCTATCCTGTTCCCTAGCCACATCCAGCACCTGTGAGCTTAGTATATCATGTCACATTGCTCACAGGTTGTTCTCATTTTGTCATCCTTTACAAGCTCTCTCTATGTCCATTGATCATACGTTAAAAAAAAGAACGTTTTTTTGTCTGCATTTTCACCTCCCATCCACACAATTTTTTTGAAAATTCCATTGTAACTGTTCTTCTGTGATGGGGAAAAAAAGGTTTTCAGAAACACTGACCTAACACAGCATGCCTATCTCTGGCTGAAGAGCATCAAGAACATAGTGAAATCATTTTGCAATGGCGCGCTTGGAAACTGGAGTTGAAAAGGCCTGAGCTGACTATAAGTTTTTTTTAATGTTAGACATTATAGCATAAATGTACACATGTATAACAATAATAAACCTGTTGTCTGAAATTCACATTTATTTAAATGAATATTCTGGAATCCAAGTTTTGCTTTGTCTCATCCTGAGGCTTCGGATCTGAAAGCTTATACACAGGGGGAGGAGTACTCGGTCTCAGACTGGTCATCTAAAATAAACAAATTATAAATAAACAAATTAAAACCAAACCAATCACAGTAAAAGTGTTTGAAACATGTACAAAATCTTACTTGTTTGGTAGTAATCATAAACTCTGATGACAGCTGGCTTAAGGTTCTTGACTGGAAGCACCTGTTTAATATGTAGCTCATAATTCATAGGAATATCCTTTGGGACCTGTGGGTTATAAACCAGATATTAAACTGTAGAATTGCTTTATCACAGCTCTTTCTGGGCTGAGGTGGATTTGGTCAGTGTGCTGTGAAATTATACATTTTGTAAATATGAAAAAAAAAGCTTTTATCTCACATTCTACAGCATTCTTATTACTTACAAATACATATACACTAAAGGAATGTGCATATTTACTGCTGATTATTTCCATTAATACACACAGTAAGCAGCATATTAAACTATTTAGTCTCTCACCTTATTCATATACATCATAATATGATCATCTTGGGAATCAACTCGTTCCACAAGTGGTCTCCATTTCAGCTGGCGAAAGAGTAATTATTTCTTATTTATGACTTCTGTTAAAACGTTTAATGGTACATAATAACTGTGAGATTGAGGATTATATAGTGTATTAACACTGTGTTTACTAATAAATCAATATAGCTTACTTCACCGGGATCTGCAGTGAATCCTGATAAGATTTTTATATCCACTATCACCATGTTAGTGCTACTTAGTTCCCCTGTATATCTGAAAAATGCAAAAAAACTAAGGTTAGACATTTGCTAGTCTGTCATATTTAAATGTAGATGTCAAGGTGCCAAGTTGTTTGGTCATTTTGCAGTGCTTACAATAACTTAACAGGTGAAAGTATTGTGCATGTATACATGTATATAGTAACATTTAACCTGCTTCAAGAGCTCTCTGTGTGTGTGTGTGTGTTTGTGTGGGCTTTCTCAGAATGACTAAAACATCTGTTAATGTTCCCAGTTTCAGTCATCATTTCTGTTTAAATACAAATGCACACTTACTTGACTGTAAAGTTGATGGCTACAACATGTCCAAATGATTTTGTGCAATCTCCACCAGTCTTAGCTTTGATGCTCAATGTGCTGGGTACAGTAGGTGTAGGGATATTGTAGAAAAGCGCCATCTGCATTTGGGGATAAAAGAGACATGTCTTTTAAAGCTGCTTTTGGTACTAGAAACCACATTTTTAAAAAATTGTTATTAAAAGTAAAAAAGAAAAATGAAAAAGTACTGTTAAAATTGGAAGAAGGAGATTAGTAATATTCTTTTAGAAACTGGAATTGCATTTTGTCTGCAAGTACTGTGACACATGTAACCACAATGTAATATGAAAAAACCCATGACCCTGCATTGCAATTTAAAGATGATAAATTTATTTTTGTTGCAATTTTGAATGCAACATGTTTAATGTTGATGCAACACTAGGTAACAGTGGAAATTTTGCTCCTGGGCTTCCTCTACCGTTGCAGAGTGCAATTCACATCTACAGCACTGTCCTAAAATCAAAAGGTGAGCATACTTGCCTGCCCAATGAAGCTTTGCAGTGCAATTCTTGGCAGGACAGTGAAGCATGAATGATTTTGAAGCTTTTTAAGGTAAAAATAAAATCTAGTCTTGCTTTAAATATCTTTTTTCCTCATGCAGTTTTTCATACGGGTTTGTTGATGCATGCCACACAAGCTACTCTTGCTATGTTTTTAATAAGAGCCCTTTTGTTAAAGGGTTTTATTGTCTGTTTTAATGTTAATAGGATGAACCCACATGCTTCACCCCCCCTCAGCAACAGGTAAAATGCAATGACGCTCCACTTTTCCAATCTCAGCAAAATGTGTGACTGCATACATTTATTTCTGCATTTTTTTTAATGGAGGGTGCCAGTGTAATGGTGCTTTTTCACTGTATGGAACCTACACAGCGCTGAACTTCACAGCCGGAGTTGTGGCTTTTCAAGCATGCGGACTATGCCCCATATATTCTCCCAGTTATACGGATTCAGTAACCTCACCTAACAACTTTAAAGCTTAGCAGGACTACTAAGTTGTTACAAGTTACTCTCACTTATAGGAGCTGGTCATAAAATTAGAATATCATGAAAAAGTTGATTTATTTCAGTAATTCCATTCAAAAAGTGAAACTTGTATATTATACCCATTCATTGCACACAGACTGATATATTTCAAGTGTTTATTTCTTTTAATTTGATGATTATAACTGACAACTAATGAAAACCCAAATTCAGGATCTCAGAATATTAGGATATTGTGAAAATATTCAATATTGAAGACATCTGGTGCCACACATTAATCAGCTAATTAACTCAAAACACAAAAAGCTGATTTGAGTGTGGCACCAGGTGTGTTCATAAATAAATCAACTTTTTCATGATATTCTAATTTTATGACCAGCACCTGTATGTGTACATCAGATACAAGATTTATACTACACACACGCAGACCTGCACAGATGCACAGGTGGAGCCTGTCACCACGATGCTATATTTGCCAGATGAAACCTGCAGTGGTTTCTCCTGGTACAGTAGCTTGTTGCTCTGGTTAACTTCAAAGCTGTGGCTCTCTTCATCAGACTTCACAGTGACTGTGCTGGAGCCATCAGAGCTGTACACTTTAGTGGCGTACAGAGCCAGAGCTTGGAGGGCCACCACTGTGTCCTGATCCAAAAACACAAAATCAAGGAATGAGGGACTACATTCACAGTACTCTATGTATTACCTGATCAGTACAGAAAAGGTTTTAAAAATTGCTGAAATGCATTGGAGTACCTGGGTAGAGGAGAAGCCTCCATAGGGATTCTGCTGCCTCACTAGCCAACTGACAATCCTGTTCGCATAGCCCAAATCAGCAGCACTAACTTCACCTGTAGTGAGAACAGCTAGCAGAACATAGGAACTGATCTCCACTGCCAAGGAGTCAGAGTCCTCTGTTGCAGACTGAGTCCAGTGAAGATTGCCATCTCGTTATTAAAAGAACATCAGAGAGATGATTAAAATCATGTTTAGAGATACATCAAAATATTATTATACAAATCATGAAATATGATTATGAAAATTCCATTATGCAACTGTTACAATTACTGTAACCCTACCACACCTCCGGAAATGGCAATAATATCCAGTTTTTGTAGCAGCTCCCCTCGAGATTTATTGTCTCCAGCCAGACTGAAAGTGTAGGCCAACAGGGCAGTGGTGTAGGGGTTTGTTAGGCTACCAATAGTAGACTTTACACATGATAACCCTTTACTCACAACAGCATCCTGAAAATATATATATTCAGGTGTAGATAAAAATACAATTATTTGTATTATAACTTACATCAAGATGGCACCATCATATACTCAACAATCATGCCCCTACTTTAACAGAACTCTTCCCAAAAAGGAGCTGATATATTGACTCATGTGCATGACTAAAATGGCATCAGGGCGATGCCCTATGCTCAAAAACTATTTTTGGGAGTGAATCCAATATCATTTGTTTGTTTATATTATATATGTTTAAATTCTAAAGCTGTGAAGTACAGCTGTCTAAAGGTAATGGTAGAGGTCATAGTAGAGCAATATGGAACATGTGGTCTAATTATAACAATGGACTAATTATTACCATTATAATTTACAAAGGCTAATCAATGGTCTCACCTCAGATGTATGGCCCAATTCAAGTAATGAAGCAGTGATGTATGCAGTCATGGTCACGTCATCGTTTACACCACCCTACAAGATATATATATATACACACACAGTTGATAATATGCTACTTTAACACTTTAGTCTGAAAAACGTATCTAGTATTTAATAACACACCTTCATTCTGTTGTTGAACAGTGTTCCCTGTCTTGTAAAACATCCATTGGGTCTCTGCTGGTTTATCAGCCATTGCTTTGTACTCTTAATATTTTCTGGATCAATAAAGATGTAACGCTGTGCTTTGCCAAATGTTTTCAATACAAATGTGGTTAGCCTATAGGTGAAGATATATTTGTATTTATAAACAGAACTGTCTTTTTATAATATGTTTCAGAAACATGTGATCATTTATAACATAAATTACTTTAAGTTTTTAAAGAATTCATACTATGTCCACTGAGTAGGTGTTAATGATTTTCTTACCATGTATTCACTTCTCCTCCTCCAAATGTGCTGTATGCACCATTAAAATGCTTATAGTTCAGTTGTCTCTGATATCCTGTGTTTAACACAAATTATTTTTATGTGTGGTTCAGTAAAAATCTTAATGAAAAAAATTGTCATACAGTTAGGTCCTCTCACCATTTTTCAGGAAGACAGTAGCTCTCTCACGAATGGCTGCAGTGAGCTGCTCAGTGTTCTCTAGGTACTGAATAATGTAGATATTGGGGGCCAGAATAGCAATATTTTGTTCTCCACAGCCATACGGCATTTTCAGCAATCCATCAATATTCTTTAGTGCACGCCCCAGTATGTCTCCTACAAACAACACATAAATACTAGTTATTTATTCATTCAGAAAAACAAGTCTATTTTGAACATGAAAAAATAATGTACATAATTTATTAATGAGTCCCCTCCAGGGTGTATTCCCGCCTTGCGCCCAATGATTCCAGGTAGGCTCTGGACCCCCCGCGACCCTAGAATTGGATAAGTGATTCCAGATAATGGATGGATGGATGGATGAATTTATTAATAATCCACATTGCAATATCACCATACCAGATTAAGATTATGTAAATTTTATGCTACATTTCTTGTTTTGAAGACAATGCTGCCATATATTTCGCTCCTTGGCTATGGCTCAAATGATAATTTCTTTCTTTAATGTAATGTGCCCAATGTCTGCTTTAAGACCACTTCAGACCAAGACAGCAGAACAGATAGTGACAACAAGTGAGACTGTACTAATCTACAATATAAATCAATTTTATACCTTAAAGTAAAATGAATATATGCTTCTTTCTATGGGAACCCTAAATATCTAGCAGAAAATAAGTCCTATAGAAATCAAAAGTGTTTTAAATAAAAAAAAATAATACATTTTGTGAGTGTTTTCTCTTTTACCCAGCACTGAAACAGAAGCACGGGCTGATCCCTCTATTACATCTTTAGGAAGAACCAACTCCAGCTTTTCTGAAATGCTGTTATCTGTCAATCAAACAGGCTCATTTGTTATTGAGAAGTACACTGCAGAAATATAAAGTAAATGTCTACAGTGTGTGCAGAATTATTAGGCAAATGAGTATTTTCATCACATCATCCTTTTTATACATGTTGTCCTACTCCAAGCTGTATAGGCTTGAAAGCCAACTACCAATTAAGTAAATCAGGTGATTTGCATCTCTGTAATGAGAAGGGATGTGGTCTAATGACATCAACACCCTATATAAGGTGTGCTTAATTATTAGGCAACTTCCTTTCCTTTGGCAAAATGGGTCAGAAGAGAGATTTGACTCCGAAAAGTCAAACATTTTGAGAGGTCTTGCAGAGGGAGGCAGCAGTCTTGAAACTGCCACACTTTTGACCCACAACAGGGTCGCAAGAAGCGTGTTGAATTGAGAAGCCCATGAATTGAGGAAAATCAAGCATGAAGCTGCCAAGATGCCATTTGCCACCAGTGTTGCTATATTTCAGAGCTGCAGCGTTACTGGAGTATCAAAAGGCACAAGGTGTACGATACTCAGGGACATGGCCAAGGTAAGGAAGGCTGAAAAACGACCACCTTTGAACAAGAAACATAAGATAAAACGTCAAGACTGGGCCAAGAAATATCTTAAATACCATAATACTAATTTAACTAAGATATTATGGACTGACGAAATGAGAGTGACTCTTCATGGGCCAGATGGATGGGCGAGAGGCTGGATCAGTAAAGGGCAGAGAGCTCCACTCTGACTCAGACTCCAGCAAGGTGGAGGTGGGGTAATGGTATGGGCTGGTATCATCAAAGATTGACTTGTGGATTGACTTCAGTTTGAGGATGGAGTGAAGCTCAACTCCCAGACCTACTGCCAGTTTCTGGAAGACACCTTCTTCAAGCAGTGGTACAGGAAGAAGTCGGTATCGTTCAAGAAAAACATGATTTTCATGCAGGACAATGCTCCATCCCATGCATCCAAATACTCCACAGTGTACCTGGCCAGTAAAGGTCTAAAAGAAGAAAAAATAATGACATGGGCCCCTTGTTCACCTGATCTAAACCCCATAGAGAACCTGTGGTCCCTCATAAAATGTGAGATCTACAGGGAGGGAAAACAGTACACCTCTCTGAACAGTGTCTGGGAGGCTGTGGTGGCTGCTGCACACAATGTTGATCATAAACAGATCAAGCAACTGACAGACCCTATGGATGGAAGGCTTTTGAGTGTCACCGTAAAAAAAGGTGGCTATATTGGTAATGGTATATCACTGATTTGTTTTTGGTTTTGTTTTTGAATGTCAGAAAGGTTTATTTCTAAATTCTGTGTTATACTGGTTTACCTGGTGAGTGGTATATAGTGAGATGGGTATAAATTTGTTTTTTATTAAGTTGCCTAATAATTCTGCACAGTAATAGTTACCTGCACAAACAGATATCCTCCTAAGATAGCCAAATCTAAAAAAAAAAACTACTCCAACTTCCAAAAATATTAAGCTTTGATTTTTGAGTCTTTTGGGTTGATTGGGAACAAAAGTTGTTGTTGTTCAATGATAAAATGAATCCTATCAAATACAACTTGCCTAATAATAGGCATATAATAATAAAACTGCACACACTGTATAATCAAGAACAAAACAAAAAAACAACTTAACCCTGTGGACACAGCAACAGGCTCTGGCTCTTGGCCTTTTCAGTTCCTTCAGCCTACAAGAGAAAATTGGATGATCATAAAAACAATGAGTAGCAATAAATGTACACAAAGTACAGTTTTAAAGCTATTTAAATAAGTTCTACCTTTACAAGCAGGGTCCGTATGACTGTGTCAATGCGGCCTCTGTCAGGCACACTCACAATCTCATTATCACACACAGTTTGTGACTGTTCTGCCTCAGCACTGACTGTCACTTTCAACTCCCCTACAACACATGTAGAAACACAGAGATGAGTTTATTAGCAACAACACAAGACAAAGACAAACAAGAGTTTATGACTTAAATGAGGTTTGGAATTCACCGAGCACAGCAGGAATAAGAGTCCATTTGAAAGTTTTTCTGCCATTTGCACAGAGACAGGATGAATACTGGTCATCAGAGGAGTCTTTTAGGGTGTAGTCTGAGGAAGGAGCTGGAGTTATTTTAACCTGTTGATGAATCAGGAGATTAACTCTTTGTTCATGTTAAGTGATGAGAGACTGGTGAAGACAAACATGTGGAGTTTACAGTACCATAATGCACTTGGAAAGATAATTGAAGACAGTGGCCTTCAGTTCAAACACCTCTCCCCGGATGATGGAGTAGGGCAGTGAGAGCTCCAGGAAGAAGGGTTGGAAGGCAAGAAGCTGAGCAGGAGGAGCCACTCCTAGACCTTTAGAGGACAGACAGAAAGCCTCCGTCTCCCAAGTGGTGATAGTGTCTGGAACAGTGACAGGAACCTGCGCTGATCCAGAATCCCTGTGGGACAGAAGCACTTATACCATCAGCTAAAACCCTAAACAAGATAAAGACAAAGCTGGCCATAAAGTTCCAGTTCACTACAATATTTTTGTTCTTTTTGTAGGCCTATATATTATTTGTCTATTATAATAATCATCACTATTAATCATTTCACTATAACAGATTTCTAGAAAGCTCAAATGGATTCCTTATCAGTTTCATGGTTAATATTGTCTAAAGTTTAAGTACTTGTGATTATTTGTAGTTTTTTCCCCTGAAACTTAATTAAAAAAGGGGTTGAAGGGGTTTAGGAAAATGTAAATTAACCTTCATTATTTAAGGCTAGTTTAACTGTGGAAATAATGTAAATTATATAAAAATAATACCATAATAATTGTGCTGAATCACCTACCCAACTTCAGCAAGCTGCCATATCCAAGTTTCTGGGAAGAACTTACGAACAGTCTCAGTCTGGGTCAGTCTGGGTCTAGGGTGCCCAGCCATCCCAACTTCTGCAAGAGGATGACCTAATCGTGATCTATCGAGCTTCCCTTAAAATACACAAAACACATACATCAAATGAAAAATGAACATACATCAAATAAGGAGCATTTAAATGTTGTAAATAGCATAGATTAACTAGTACCATAACCTGTAACTGACATCTAAAATCACGACGAAATTGTTCGCCTCTGTAGATCAAACACTGAGGACCTCTAAAAGCCAGGTTAGTCACCATCTTGATCCCGGCTTTCTGTTGGACAATGAATTACAAAACAAAAAATGTGAATTCCACATTATGTTAATTACATAATAAATGAATGTGCATTTTCATTTTAAATTCTAATATTTAGAGCAATAACATTTGCATAAAATCATATACTTTACAATAAACAGTCTCTTACCTCTACAGTATTGTATGCATGATCTATGCGTGAATCCCGTCTGTGTCTAACATAAACACAGTTCTGTTTATCTTCAATGTCAGAGGTATATGATGACACTGCTTTTACTGGCAACAAATTAAAAATCTAAAACAAACATAATTTAAGTTGCAAATGTTGTCATTATTAAAAGTGCTTTGTAATATGCATGACACACAAACCTTTAAGAGATATTTTACATAAAAAAAAATATATATATATACATATATATATACATATATATATATATATATATATATATATATATATATATATAGAGAGAGAGAGAGAGAGAGAGAGAGAGCGAGAGAGAGAGAGAGAGAGAAGAAAAGCTCCTTTACCATGTCTCAGGGCTGCTGGTTTGTGTCACGCCCTCGTCCTGTCAAGTCTGTTGTCCCCGCCATGTGCTTTATTTGCACATGGCTATGTTTTGTTTATGTCCTTGTCTCCGCCCTCGTCCCGCCTTTGTTCCGCCTCCTCGTCCGTGTCATGTGTTAACCCGTCCTCTTCGTTATCTGTCCAGGTGTCTCGTTTGTGTCAGTATTTAAGCCCTCTTGTCTCACGTCCTGTTTGTCATTCATTTCACTTCGTATTGTTGTTTTGCTTCGTTCAGAGTCATGTCGTGTTGTATCTTTCCCCTCTCCTAGTCAAGTCAAGTCAAGTCGTTTTGTTTCCTAGTCACGTTCCTTAGTTCGGTTTGTCTGTCTTTGTCGTTTTCCTCGTTTCATTTCATATGTCTTGTTTTTTCCGTAGTTGCCAGTCTTTGTTTTGTTATACATTTTGTTTAAATAAAATCCTGTGTTTTAGCAAGTGCGTCCGCTTCCGTCAGTCTGCTCCGTGATCCGTGACAGAATGAACGACCCTTATCTGGACGCAGCTAGCTCAGACCACTTTGTTAGGAGGGGACTCCATTCCGCACAGGCCCCAAAGATCCTGTGGAGGAGGTTTTAAGAGCGGCCTCGGCATGGAGTCGCCGGCTCCAGCTTATGCCCGGCGCGGTTCCTTATCCTCTACCAGAGGAGTCGACTCGTGAATCGAGTAACTGCGCCAGTGCGAGTCGAAGGAGCCGACGGAGAAAGCGGGCTGGAGTCTCCCCTTCGCTGTAGCATTACCCCCTCAGTTCCGGGGAAATTTTTGGTGGGGCGTTAAGGGTAGGGGCTGTTAGCCTCCAACCTCAGAGCTACGGAGGTGAGGCTAACAGGGGCGCACCTCTAGGGGATCTCAAGAGTGCGCCCGTCAAACCCCCTAAACCCTCTAAAGCTCCAGCACAAGCCCGGCGAGCAGCACAAGCCCCTGCCTCCGTGGACATCATCGCTGCAGGTTCCCCTGCTTCCGTGGACGTCGTCGCTGCAGGTTCCCCTGCCTCCGTGGATGGCGTCGCAAGGGCCCCAGCTCCCAAGCACCTCTCTGCACTCCCTCCTGACCTCCAAGAGAAGCTTACAAGCTTCATGGCGCGTCTGGAGGTCTCCGTGAGCGCGGCTCCCTCAGCCGCTCCTCTGCTCATGAAAGCGGCGCAGCCAGCCGCTCCTCTGCTCGTGAAAGCGGCGCAGCCAGCCGCTCCTCTGCTCGTGAAAGCGGCGCAGCTAGCCACTCCAGCCCCAGAGAAGGCGGCTTCTACGGCCGTTTCTGCCCCCGAGACTGTGGCTACGGCCGTTTCTGCCCCCGAAAATGTGGGTACGGCCGCTCCCGGTCAGACCCGTAGGACGGCCCCAAGGACTTCGGGGCTGATCCCTAGAGTTGTGCCCAGGCTGGCTTCTCAGACTGCCCCACAAACATTTGCCAGTCCTGGGCACCCCCTTGTTATATTGGTTCCCCTGTCTGTCCCTGTTCTGATTCCTGTCTCTGTCCTCGTCCCAGAACCTGTGTCTGTCTTTGTCTCTGTCCCAGTCCCTGTCACTATATTCGTGTCTGTCCCCCTGAATGTCTTGGTCCCTGTTCCCCTACCTAGTCCAGTCCAGTCCCCGTGCCCGTTCAGTGTTCAATCACCTATCTTGCCCCCAGTCCAGTCCTTGTTTCAACCCTCTGTCTCGTCTCATGTCCAGTCCCCTGTTAATCATGTCCAGTCCTCTGTCCCCAAACATGTTAAGTCCCCGTATCCATCCCGCGTTCAGTCACCTGTCTTGTCTCCAGTCCAGTCTCTGTTTCAAACCCCTGTCTTGTCTCAAGTCCAGTCCCCATTTCAACCCTCTGTCCTGTCTCATGTTCAGTCCCCTGTTAGTCATGTCCAGTCTCCGTATCCGTCTAGTGTTCAGTCACCTGTCTTGTCTCCATTCCAGTCCCCTGTCCTGTCACCTGCCCCTGTCCTGTCTTCTGTCCAATCCCAGTTCCCATCCAGTGTCATGTCTAATGTCAAAAACCTTGTCCAGTCTCATGTGTCCACTCCTGTCAAGTCTAGTCCATTCCAATCCCAAGTCCTGTCTCCCTTTCCCTTTTTTCGGTCTCCTGTCATGTCCCCAGTTCCTGTGCCTGTTCCTGTCTTGTCTTGAGTCTTGTCTTCCGTGATTTTGTTTTCCGTGCCCTCTCCTGTGCCAGCTCCTGGGAGGTTTAGGAGTACGCGCCCCAGGAGTTGTGTGTTCAGGGGGGGGGCATCTGTCACGCCCTCGTCCTGTCAAGTCTGTTGTCCCCACCATGTGCTTTATTTGCACATGGCTATGTTTTGTTTATGTCCTTGTCTCCGCCCTCGTCCCGCCTTTGTTCCGCCTCCTCGTCCGTGTCATGTGTTAACCCGTCCTCTTCGTTATCTGTCCAGGTGTCTCGTTTGTGTCAGTATTTAAGCCCTCTTGTCTCACGTCCTGTTTGTCGTTCATTTCACTTCGTATTGTTGTTTTGCTTCGTTCAGAGTCATGTCGTGTTGTATCTTTCCCCTCTCCTAGTCAAGTCAAGTCGTTTTGTTTCCTAGTCACGTTCCTTAGTTCGGTTTGTCTGTCTTTGTCATTTTCCTCGTTTCATTTCATATGTCTTGTTTTTTCCGTAGTTGCCAGTCTTTGTTTTGTTATACATTTTGTTTAAATAAAATCCTGTGTTTTAGCAAGTGCGTCCGCTTCCGTCAGTCTGCTCCGTGATCCGTGACAGTTTGTCACAAAAATTGCCCTGGTCTGGAAGGAGCCACCGCTGAATACTTCCATAATAGATTTTGGCTAATGTTTGTTTGCATTTCAGTCTAATTACACTTATTTGTTAAAGTAAGTGTCATTTGCTGAATGTGAACCTGGCACATCATAAAATACTTTTGTAGCAATAACTTATTTCCCATAACAATGTAACATAACACTGCAATTAAGATTTTTGCGATCAGAATACTTTTATGTTTGGTACTTGAACAACCCTTTCAGCATAATCTTAAACAGCTAACAGTGGAATTGGTTTCACTTTATAGTACGTCTACCATGGGTTTGTGTTTAGGCAATAAAAGAATAAAACTGCTTTCTGAACACTAGGTTCACTACTATATTTTCCCACTGACAGTTGCCCTGTCCAAAATGCTATAGCTACATGTTCTATAATTTTAATGATTTAAAAAGGTACTGAAATAATCTATTTAATTTCACTTTCTCAAAATTCTTCAGCAAATCAACAAATAATACCTTATTCGCATTCAAGCGTTCTCCTGGCTCTATAATGAACACACTCTGGTCCACAGCAGTGACAGCACACAGTGAACCGGGCAAGGCCGATATTTGGAGAGTATTCTCTTCACCAGGAACTGCTTCAGTAGGAGAGAACTGCAGTGAAACCTAAACATCACAATAGAGATACATTTTTTACTCAGTTAGCTTCTTCACCACAATCAGAAGAATATATTCAAACTGAATGATTGCAAGCCAAATTTGCAATTGCCACCTTGTTTCTGAAGCATTTTTCCACATTAAAAGTCTTGTGTGCAGCAATGATGTTCTCACTGGGGAGTACACAGTAAACCAGAATCTGCACTGCAGGAGCGAGCTCAACATCGACAGACAGTTTAAATGAGACTTTTCCCTCTACGAGTTTTTTGGATTCTTTCACTTCAACCTTTTCATACCCATGATGAAATATAGCTCCTTTAGATAACACCTGTTAAAGACAGAAGAGTATAAAATAAACATATTTATCACGTCTATATAATTTGGAATTGACAGAATTGAGTTCACTACTCTAAATTATTAACTACTCACCATGTAAATAATATCTGTGCTGTATTTCTCAGCAATTTCTCCAACAAAATAATATTTAATGTTTATGGAAATTTCAGCACCACACCTTAGTGGTTCCTCTAAGTTCTCTATTAATAAATCACTGTACACTGAACTGTAAGGTGTAGCAGGTTGGAAAAGAGATATACTTGTGTCACTGATCCTAAAGAAAGGTGTTTGTCTGTGGTGTTGGTAGTTTGGATAGACACTTGCCTAGATGACAGAGGAACAATAATTAGTTTCAGAGGGAAACTGAAACAAAAACCACAAAATTGCTGATACAATTTGATAATTATATCATACCAGCAGTGAAATCTGTGTTATAGGGTCTTTAGGTGCATTAACTGTGAAATTTGCCAAACCATAATCATCTGTAGTAAGATTATGAAGCAGCTTTGCTGACCATCGGTGACCTTCCAAAAGATACACCTCCTTGTTTGGAACTGGTGCTCCACTGAAACTTGTAACTTTAATCTGTGAAGTAGATTTGTTATAGGTTTATCAGGCAGTTCAAAAATGGTCTAGTGCAATAAATAAAAGTTTTAAAAAAATGATTCACCTTTCCCTCTATAACTGTGTCCCTTTCAAAAGTTTTGGGAATGTCAACAAACTCTGCTCTACCGATTTCATAGGAGATCCTGGTAGTTGCAGATGTTTTCATGGAAATGTCTAAGAAAATGATAAGCACATATGACAATGACAAACGTATTAAACGATGAAACAGATTATATATTAGTACAAACGTCAGGGGATTCTGACTTTGCAGGATGATCTGGCATCAGATTCAGACAGCAAAGAAAGGTAGGGATCTACATGTAGTTTTGTTAGATTTAGCTAATGCTTTGGCTCAGTGCCACAAAAACTTTTGTGGAAAGTTTTGAGATCTTCCAGGTGCCAGACAAGATTACTAGGCTGGTTAAAGCCTATTTTGACAATGTTCAGTTTTGCTTTTATACATGATGGGGAAGTTAAATGATAATCTCAGGTTGGCTAGGCTGAAAGTTAACCTGAGCACGCCTAGAGAGCTATTGATTGTCATAGGAAAAGCTGTGCAAGAGAATTTTGTGATGGAAGAAGAAATTATCCCTACGGTATTGGAGAGACCAGTGAAGAGTTTAAGCAGATGGTATAGTGCAGTGCTAAATGATAATGAGCAATTGGTGGGACTAAAGGCTGCATTGGTGAAGGCTATTAATACCATTCATAGCTCATGTTTGCCAGGGAAGTTGCCAACTTCAACAACTGCCTCTTGTAGTGTGATATGATGAATCTATATTAATTTCTAATAAGAAGTTTGACTTTCTGAGATTTGACTTTAATACACAGACATCAGAGACATCTCCAATTCACACAAGCTTAGATCGGAATTTGAGATAACCCTTCCAGCAAGCACTGACCCCAAATATGTTCCTAAAGGTCTGTATCAGAGAGCCATAAAAACCGACACTACAGGCAACTCTAAGGAACTTTTAGGACCCAAGGTCTCTGGGGTCAAGAGAAGAATCTTTGGTGATAGCAGAGAGGCATACTGACCCAACCTTGATTAAATGTCCTCTCACACATCTTGAAAGACTGTTAAAAACAAAATAATCATGCATTCCTTAATTCCTAAGTTTACCTGGTGAACAAGTTGCATATGGGTACAACTGTATGAAATGAACTCCAATTAAACAGTCAAAATGGGTGGAATTAATTTACTTGTGTTTTGAGTCACCTATTTGTATGAACTTTTGTGGGAACCAAGGTAGCCACACGCTCTGTGTGTTATTTGGTTGAGATTTATGTCAAACAAGGTTTGTCTGAATGGTATTACTTTGTGTTAACATATAATCTTTTATATTGCAAAGGTATGATTCAGAATCCTGGGATGCTCATTCAAAAGGAATCTTCCTTAAGTCTTTGTCTTGTCAAGTGTCATACATTTTATGTGATGTCACTACCAAGGTAAAGGAAACAGCCAATCAGGAGCAAGAGATGCTCCAATCCCCGAGGACCAATCCGATATTCAAGGTGGATTTCCTAAAATCTGGTTAAAACCCAGTGGCACGATAAACTTAACGATAAAGTTTTTTTTAGCACTCAGAACAGAACTCAGAACAGGAGAAGAACAGAAAGAAAATGTAGGAAGCACTCTCTCTCTCTCTCTCTCTCTCTCGCTTCCAGCTCTCTCTAGCTTCTCTCTCTTGCTTCCAGTGGGCAATGCTTCTCAGCTAGGGTGGTCTGTTAAGTCTGTTAACAAACCCAGAACTTCCAACCTGAAGTTTATTTCATTTTATTATTTTATTATCTAACCCTAGTAGAAACCTATAGTTTAATAAAAAACTATAGTTTAACTCCCGCAAAGCTCAATGCCACACCCAGAGCATGAAGGAGACCTCAGACCTATGACCCTCAAAGTGGTGACAAGAGCTTCAGGATCAGTGATGGAGAAGGCCACATGCTCCCTCAGAATGATTTTCTGAGCAAAAGGCCCAGGAAAGACCTGCATGGACGTGACTCACAAGGAGGCAGATCAGCGATGATGGAGAATTCCCACAGAGACCTTCAGAATGCCACCAGCTCCGACAGAGTGGTCGCCATGTATCTGGCCAAGAGGGAGAAGAGGAACGTCAACAAGGCCTGCATCTTCAGAGCTCCAGGAAGCCCGTGCCAGAAAGCACCGCACGTCAGTGACATACTCCCAGCTATCTCCAGTCCATCTCCAGAGATATGTAAGGTCACATGGTTTCATTTATTTCATAGCTCAGGAGTGGTGCTGAATAGTTTGCTGGATAAACTATAGCCTTTTTAGAATGTATGATAATTATCATAGAGAAATTGCCTCATATATTAATCTCCCTGCTCCCTTTTGTATCACTGTAATCCATTACATTATATGAATGTATAATCTATATTCATTATTTGATATTACATTTAATAAACCAGTTGTGTGATAAAACCAGTACGTGGTTATTTGTTTGTGTGTGCACCTTTCTTGTTCGGAATTATTAATTTTAGTTCAGATTAAATTTCAGAGCCAAGAACCTACAGCAGGTTAATGAGCATAATTCATTAATAATAATTAATTATAGCTAATTCTGCTATATTATATGTAAAGTCATCGAACATGATGACCTACATGTCCAAGCTAACATAGACAGGTAAAGTCACTACATATTACTTAATCGTTCCCAAACATGGAGCTTAACAAAATCAATTAAATAATTAATTATTAATCAAAGGATAATTAGTTATCATTGACTCCGCTATGTAGTATTTATGCAGCCACAACATGGGGCATAATTATATTACTAAACTCTTATTAGATGGCCATTGACAGTTTATGATGTTTCAATCACAGAAGCAGGGAGAATGGAATGGGTTATGAACAAGGCTAAAGGAAGTGGTTAGGGGTGCCGTGTTGCTTAAGTATTGTGGCATGGTGTGGGAGAGGGTTACTGAAGCTACTCACAAGTTAAGTTGAGGAATTTAAATGTGAAAAGGTGAATCGTGAGTTGTGTTTGTCAGGATCTAAGGATGCAGTGATAAAAAGCAGCAGCACCAGTCACAAAAACAGGAAGGAAGTGGAATCCGCAAATGGCAGCGCAGGTAGCCAGGAACTCATAAGAGCTAAGGGATGTGCTTGGCCAAGTGTGATGTGGAAGAGCAGGCCTTGGGTCAGGTGATGCGTGGAAAGAGTTTGGTAAGACCACATCACCAGAGAGAAGGTGAATGAAGTCTAGTTTTATTCACAAGCAGGAAGAGGAGTCACGGTGTGCAACAGCAGCGTCACAGGCAAAACAAGGCCAGTAGCTTTGTTGGGATAATCTAGAGAAGTCAAATGTAACATGGCAAGAGCTATGGGTGATTGAGGTAAGTAGTATTAAGTTTTGACTGGGAGTAACTTATGACATAATTCCAATGCCACAAAATCTTGGAAAGAGGGTACGTGAAGACCCTAGTTGTAGATTATGTACAGGGGTTGGCATGCTGAAGCGTATTCTATCAGCTTGTAATATTAGTTAGATATACATGGAGACATAATCAGCTTATTAGGGTATTAGCATGTTTATTGGACAGCAAACTCCTAGTGGTTTATTAATTACATAGTGGATGTAGTAATAATGAGTTTAGGTCTGTGCGAGAGGGGGAATGTGTTCGAGAGTGTTTGCAGGCTATAAATATTGCTAGATGTAGCTGGTCGGTGGTTGGATCATAAATGGCCACAGCGACCTTAGTGGTTAGGTGCAGGAACAGTGGGTGATAACAGGATTTTGGCTGCCAGTAGAAAGAGAGTGGGATGGGCCCTATGTGAAGCTCGAATTAATTTGAATAGGATATTTGACATCTTATCTTGTGTATGATTATAATATATAATTTGCCAGCTGTCAGAAGTGCATGCTTTACAATGTGTTAGAGACTCACCTGTCCCTTCCTCGGTCACTGTAGCTGTAGTGTCAAGAGCATTTTTTAAATTTTGTTCCAACTCAGAATTGATGAAATGAGAAAAGTTGAATATAGCAGTGGCGCACCCATCCTCCTCCATCTATAGGAAAAAAATAAAAGCAATTATTTGGTAATAACAACGTAAACAGAGTGAAAAAAATGGTTGTACTCTAATATAAGTGCTATATACACACCTCCACTGTATCAACCAGGCATGGTGAAATCATGGTGGGGCCCTGATAATGATAATTAAATTTCCGGCACACTTCCACCAGCGCTTTACCTGTTACTGGCTGTCCATAAGTGTACCTTTAAATATACACAACTGCATGAATGGACAAATAAACATTTTCTTAAACTAAATGAGGATAAAACAAAAATTTGTCTTGTTGGGGCTAGCGCAAAAAGGTATTAAAAAATGACTAAATTAGGAAATTAATCTACTCAAGTTAAACTGGTACATTGCCAGAAAACCATCATGGTGGTGGTATCCTCAAGGGTATGTTTTCTGTGTGTTTAATTAGGGAATATAATTGTACCTTATTCTATTATAATTGTAGATTTTAAAAATGTTGATATCATATACCCTATTTCATCTTGAGGACTTGTGTTCTTTTATTTTACATTGTTCTATAATGAAAGATTACAAATATTCACCTCTCCTTTTGGAGTACAGAAGGTAATGTACCTTTAGGAAACAAAACTGGACTTTAAAACCAATGTTGTACTTTTAAAGGTTAATTTACACTGTTCGTGCATTTAATGATAAAAATGTACCTAAAGCGTACCTTTTTCTGGGTACAGTTTGTGAAACTAAATTTACATATAAAGCACACATGGGAAATTTTATATTATCAACCTTTTTACATTTTCACATCTGCAGTTCTTCTGAATGACTGTGTTGACTCAGCGTGAGTCTGGCTGCCACAGTTCAGCAACAGATGATTCTTATATGGACCAGATGTCTGGTGAATTTTAGACAGTTTGGTGACTTTTGGCCCACTCCACACCTGAGCCAAAAAACATCTACAGCAATAATTTGAAATACTAATTTCAAATTCAATTTCATGTTTTATTACAAGTGGTGTTACCACAAAGTGTCTTTGTGAGAAATATATCCCCATGTAAACAAGCATATTTGGCAGCAGCAAAGAACATTCACTCAGATTAAAAGGGGTAAAAACCACCTTCCTCTGGACATTGTGAAATTTTTGGTGACCGTTGTGTGTAGAGTATTCTATTCTGGCCGGATTTTAAGATTTTAAAGCCTTTTACAACACAGCATCTGTTGACACAGCACTGGTTATGTCACTATATTATATGGTTCTACTTTTAGTGCATCCAGAACAAGCAAGATATCAGTTTTAATTATTAGCTCTTTAGCCCTTCATTTTTTATTATATGTATAAAACATGTAGTGAAGGGATCATGAATGCATGTCATGTGTTCCGCAGAAATAATAACAGTTTAGTTAATTAATAATTTAACTTTTGTTGTGGCTTGTGGGTGAATATTGTGAGCATCATTTGCTAACTGTTATTAAAACTATAAAAAGTGTACCCTGTATTAGTTGAATTCACGTCCTTATTTCTGTGCTCAGAACAGTATCTTGGAGTGAATCGGATTTTAAAAACCCAACGCACATTTGAAGCATTCCTGCAAAATCTTACTGCATGACTCTACTGGCTAAAATGGCTAACTTCACAAGCAACTAAGAAAACATCCTGTGCTGAAAAAAGAGAGCCACAATGCAAATTAAAACTAGTCTGTTGCTTTTTAAACAGCAATTTTCATTTTTATTTTAAACTCAATTAGAACTGGCTGCATGTTGCTTGAAGGGATCTTGACCCTTTTAAATGTTTAAGGGACTTTATAATATTTCATGAACAATGAGAAAGCCAATAGCTTTTTCCATCAAAAAAAAATCACAGTTGTATTAGCAATTTTAATGGATTACTTTTGTCTAAATAATTTAATAACTTCTTTTCAAATATCTTTTTAGATATTCTGTATTATTGAGACCGCGACCCTGAAATGGAGAAGCGGAGAAGAAAATGATGATGATGATGATGATGTATTATTGAGTATCATGTCATCACATCATAAACATGTCTGATGCATGCAATACTGAAAATAAATAAGCAGTTTGAAGATTCTGATTGTGATTTGAAACCATCACTCACTTTCCACAAACCCCTATCTTCAGCTTCTGTTCTCCAACACTCTGTTGTTCTGGTGCTTTCAGAGTAACCTCAAACCTGGGTAAAACTAAAAGCAATTTTACTTTGATTGCACATCAATTACACCTTTTTATATTAACAGAAAATACATCACTTACTGTCACTTACCATACTTCTTCACTTTAAATGTCTGTGTTATTGTCCTATCACCAGTGACAGCCAGTAAATTATACAGGCCCTCGACAGCCTCAGGATTGAGTTTGTGAGAAAGCTGTAGTATCAGACCTGTCGAGGACACATTTGTCCACTGACCAATCCTGTTACGTCTAGTGTCCTGTTTGGTTCCATGAAAGACACATTTTCATAGTGACAGAATTAAAGATGATCTGAATAGTCAATACTGATGTTAAAATGTAATATAGTTAAAGGGGATGTCTACGATTGTGGGGAAATGCTAGTGAACAAATATCCTCAGAATGTAATAAAAAGTGTTTTTTATTAATATCATTAACGTAACCTTTAACATAAATAAGCAAGTTTCATAAAATATGTTTGTGCGTATGATTTCATCTTACCTCAAGCGCTACTAGGCTGTACTGCAGAAAAGAGTGAAATATAACAACACATTTTGCTCATTTTGATTAAGAAACAATAAATACAACTCAGAAATCACTCAACATATCACAACACCTTTAGCATATTACATCTTTCATTCCAACCCTCCTCCTAATGTTACATAGTGCAGTTTCTGCAGTGCTGAGCCCAGAGTAGCAAAGACAGATTCTCTGTCCATACTGCAGGTCATTGAAACATTAGATTTTTAACTGATTACAAAGACTTTTATAGTATAGTTTATGGTCACAAAAAGTTTCCTTACCTTTTGTTGAAGTGGTACAAACTCAGCATCCATAGTGACAATTCTAAAATTCACTGAACATAAAAATGCCTGACATTAACGTTAACACCAAACAAAACTTAATGGATATTGAGCTATTAAGATATTAATGGAAAATTCCAATATAGTGAGAATCTAAACTCTGTCTCAGGGTTGTGTAAATCCTGCACTGGAAGGTCAGATATCTGTTTCCTGCTCCTGATTTATCTGCACAAAGTAAACCAATGATACTAAATACACTTAATATAGAAGCCATTGGGCATTTGCTATTATTAAGTGTTTACACCAAATGTATGTCTTTAAAAAAACTGAAAACCATTTGTAAATGAAATGTTGAATCTAGAGATGTCCTGATTACATTTTTTTTGCACCTGATCCAAGTCATTTACTATTTAATTTACCTTCTGATATCAATCTTAATCTGATGCTTGTATTTTCCTAGACCATACCTCTACACAGTACACACGTTGAGTGCATTAGATATTCAAAGCAATCCAATGTATTTGTTTAACAACTGAGCAGCTCTGCAATGCTATAAGAAAAACGAAATGCATCCAAGATGTAAACAGCTCATATACATCGAACTTAATGAAACTCTACAGTAATGTCAGGATTTGTCCCTACCCTCCAATGATTTCTGTTTTTTCTCTTGTTTAGTGGTTTCCTTCACACATCATTCTGTGTAAATTATTTCCAAGTTGTCATATGTTTCTATTTCCATGCTCCTTTGGGTCCTGTGTTCTATTCAGAGGTCTTTCTGTGTTGTCAGTCTTTGTGTATTTATATGGTTTCTCATATCTTTATGGTTGTTTGTCATTTTTATGTGCAAATTTACTACTTGTTCCTACTGTTATCTCTTTCGTTTTGTAGTTTATCCTTAGCCTCTTGTCATGTGTGTGATTCTTGTCAGGTTGTAGTTTCTATGGTTATGGTTTGTTTCTATTATTTTATGGTCCTCCTAGTTCCTGTTTACTTGTCATCCTGCATAGAGTATTTCTGCTGCTTTATTTGTGGTAAATGTGTTGTCATGTTCCTGTCTTTCTTGTTCTAGGATTTCCTTATACAGTTTATATGCATTTCCTAGTTTCCTGTGCTCTTTAGGTCTTTAATTGGTAATTCTCTCTGTGTGTATTCCCTGGATCTCAATTTGTTTGATTAGCTTATGTTCCTTTTCATCAAGTTTATTTTGTTTGTCTCGATCACCGCATGCATATTGCTTATGTGGTCTCTGCCTTAAAATGTATACATAAGCAATATGTTTTATCAGTGTAGCAAATGGTGAGGAAACATCCTCCACATTTAAAAAATGTGTTTTATTATTGTTATAATTATTAAATGTATTGGGAACGTCACAAATAATGTGTCTCTTCTGTTTTTAAAAGTTAAATATGAACTGCTGATTGTATGTTAAGTGACTGTAAATTTTCTGAATTCACATTAAATGGTCAGGTATTTCAAATGTTTATTTACAGAATATAGCAACTGCCTGAATGAGTTGTGAATCAACAGTAGGTCATCGATTCTTCTCTATGTAGAGTGAGGCTAAATGATAGCTTAAAACAATTAAACAATTAACTGGAAGTGGTGAGATATATTGCAGAAGTGATTACTTACCAGTCTGACCAGGATTGTAGATTGGTTTATCAGTCTGAATCAATGTCAGGTGGTTGTAGGATTTAAACTTAACTTTACTTTCCTCAATCATCACAAAATTTTCCCCTTTGACTTCTACTTTGATCACCTGCACCGACTGACCTTCAACCTGTGGAGCCTGAAGAGAGCACAATATCTGAAAATCTTCATAGTGCTTCCAGACCTTAATAATAATAATAATAATAATAATAACGTGCAATCATTTGTCATTGTACAGTGAAATGTGTCTCCCGCATTTGCAGTGAACAGACACACACACTAGTGAACTAGGGGCTGTGAACACACACCCAGAGCAGCAGGTAGCCATCCCTGGCATCCAGGGAGCTGTTGAGGTTTTGGTGCTTTGTCCAAGGCACCTCAGACATGGTTTGAGGAGGACAGTGCTGTTCCTTCACTCCCACCATCCCCAATTTTCCTGCCAGTTGTGGAAATCAAACCAACAACCTTTCAGCCCTAAGCCCTCTTCTCAAACCATTAGGCCACAGCTGCCCTAATAAAGCTCACCTGAAAATCAGAGCAATGGTGAAATTCCTTCTCCACTTTTTCCTCTAGAAGTGTTCTGTTCTGGTGGTTGTGAACCAGATAAATGGTTATTTGCAGAGTTTCATTAGGCTTCAGGAGGCTGACACATAATTTAGCATTAGAGCCAGACTCTATTACTGCAGGAAATGCCACCATGAAATACCTAAAAAGAAAAAACAAATATTTCAAGATAATGCCAAAGTAATCCACAATTAGAATAAAACTAAACATTACTTGAAATGTTCCTTACTGGTCATCAGTTAAAACCCATAAAAAATAGTCATTTTCAATAAAATCCTACCATTAGAACCTTTAAAAAAACACAACTTAGATGCAACGCTACATTGTACATGGCTTTCTGAATTCACCCTATGAGGTGGTCTTTGGTGCACTTAAATGGTAATGCTCAGCTATGAATCTGACTGCTCAGTTCATTTATGTTATGTATTCTAGCAAATACATGCTAACAAGGCTGAAACCTTGATTTTTATTGGAGAGGGCCTTTAACAATAGTTATTACAATTAAACATTACTAAAAATGTGAGTTATGTAAAATACAATAATTACTGCAAATCTAAATAATTAATTGAACATAATAATAATAACAATAGCTACCCATGTGGAGCAATTTGGTAAATATTGCTAAATGCATACAACAATGGTGTACTGCTCAAATGTCAAATGTCAAAAGTCATATGAGTCAAACTAATATATTTATTTATATAATATTTTACAATAGGGCTGGACGATATGGACAAAATTTATATCACAACATATTTCTTAGTTTTACTGACAAACCAAAACGTCTTGGATTTTCCTTTAAAATCGAGTGCAATGAATTGAAGGCAGTGCCCCGTAATGAATGTCAATTAATGCCTGATGCTGTAAATAATGTATATTTAAAACATTTATATCATTGTTAATAAAACAGTTTATCTTGTGATATACATTGATATTGGATTATTGTCCAGCCCTATTTTACAATGTCATACCATGGTCTAGAACAATAATGATCTACTCACGGTCCTGAGGTTTGTCCATACACAGGGATAAAGAGAAAGCAGGCTAACATTAGCCTTTTCCACACAGAATCTCCACTGCCCACCATGATGAAGTTTGTTTCCCAAAAACAGGTAAAATTCTTGGCTCCTTTTTAAAAAGGTTGTTCAGCCCACAGGAGGGCTTTAAATAAACATTCAGCCTCCTCATCTCATCAATGAATAACCTTTCTGAGCACTGAAAACTGACCCCATAAGCTAAAACATGTCCAAAGCACAAATGGAGCCAGTAGGTTGGGGGGGTTTGGGTGGGTAGAAAGTCCCCTGGGTCTCACTCTTGAGGGGGCCCTAGGATATGACCAACAACAAACAAATAAATAGTAATAAAATGTACAGATCAGAATCCTGTTAGATGTTAATTAAATGCAAATGGTGATAAATGTCAGAACATGTTACTGACATGAATAAACCAGCAGTGCAGAAGAATACAAAACCAACTTAATTATAATCATACACAAGATGAGATGTAAAATATCCCTTGCCAATCCAACAATCACTTTTTTTGGTTTCATTAACTCAAGGCCCCAAAAAATGTGTACACCAAAGAAGGAACAGACAAAATATGATCACACATACACTGAAAGGTCACTGGATTAGGAACGCCTGTCTAATGACAGGTTGGTCCACCATTTTGATTAATTACAACACAAAGACATCAGAAAACAAACTCCACACAGTGGTGAACATCCTCCATATGTAACTTGACACCCGACCACTGCAGTAGCTCAGTGTGTTGATGGACTTTTTTTGCACAAAAGGCAGTAATTTGCACAGCTCTTTGCAGCATATATCAAACATGTACATTTGGGTTGCAGTCAGGCCAAGGCAGTTTGAAGAATTCATTGTTCTTTTCCCCAACCATTCCTGAGTTATCCAAGTCCAATGGCATGGAGCATTGTCCTGTGGGGAAAAGAAGAAAAAAATTATGTATACCAAAGGAAAGGAAAATAGATAGTAGGAAATAAGTTTAATGATAAAATTACACTTAAATATCTGCTAGCAATGTACTGATGTTTGTTAAAGTCTGGAATTAATTTTAAATACAAAATTAAATTTGCCCCTGACATAAAATACAGTTTTAACAACTACCAAATCCATGCAAACTTTGTGTGACTGAGAGCGAACATGATAAACAAAGGTTTTGTCACACTCACCTTTAATCTCCCACTATTTTCTAAAACTTTGCAACTCACTGTTGACTGTTTACTTAAAGAAATGCATCTGGTCATTGACCTGTTTCAGATGTACAAACATCAAACCAACATCTTGATTGAGCAATGGGATATTAACAGCCTCTTCCTAAGTGAACAAGGACTTATTTACTGGAAGCCTGTAGTATTAATGTTTCAAATCATATAACTGTGTTTCAGATAAATGTCTACTAAAAAATACATTTCAAACTACACATGATTCTTCCATGTATTAGTCAGTCAGCTCATGGAGAAATAAGAATCTAAGAACATAACTAGAACTAAAGAACAGAACTAAAACATTTCCATCTGTGTCTAGATCATTTTGTATCAAGTTGCTGTGAGTTGTGGGAATATATATATATATATTGCTTATATAATCATATGCACAAATTCTAAATAAAAATAAGGTAACACATCCCCTACAGGAAACTATGAAACACTGAATGGTCATTGTGCATAGGACAACAGATAAAATATCTTATGTCAACACATCAAAGGTTAACATTGTCCCCAGCCCACTCTATTCCTACCAGCAAACACAACACAACACCTCCACAATTCTCAAAAGCTGGGTTTAACACCCCAGCCCAATCCCACTCCCGGCTCACTTATATTCCAAGCCACATCTCTTTAAGCATAAACCCAAACTGGCCTCTCTGGTGACTAAGGATGTACCCAGCCCTAATGTCACCATTAAAAGAAACACTAGCATTTAGTAGTTTTGCTTCTTGGTTGCTCCTACAGCATAATTCAGTTTTACAGCACTGTCCTGAAATCAAGGTCATGAGAAAGGGTTTCCTACACACTTCCAAAAGAAACAGCCTCTCTCCTCCCTATAACAGGTCAGTAAAGCATCACCGTGATATAGAAGCTGTAATTTTATGTTAAAAACAATGCCTTAAATTAAATGTTAAAAACATGCATTAAAGTGTTCCTTTAATGCATGTTTAATTCCTACATATGGCTTTTACACACTATGCCAATAGAGCACACACTATCACTGTTCTCTGCTCATGGCAAAGACCCCACCAAATGTTAAAAATCAAGTAAATAGATGAGGAGAGTGCTTTATTCTTGCCTGATATGTGGGTAATACTG
Organism: Hoplias malabaricus; assembly: GCF_029633855.1. Lineage (NCBI taxonomy): Eukaryota > Metazoa > Chordata > Actinopteri > Characiformes > Erythrinidae > Hoplias > Hoplias malabaricus. The sequence goes on along the minus strand of NC_089801.1, from coordinate 33,990,536 downwards.
AGCTATTTTTGTCATTTCCTCTTATTTAGGTAGTGAGAGGAACTATCATAGTTTCATGTCTCATCATGTTCCTTATTTCCTTGACCATCACCCTCATCACACCTACCCCTCCTCTCACCCCTATTCTTCCTCCTATTCCTCCCCTGATTTCCATTTTCTCTCACCTTTTCCCCCCTTACATGTCTTACATGTTCTTCATCATCCTCATTCTACATACCCCTCCTCTCACTCCTCGTCTTCCTCCAATTCCCTTCCCCCACTACTCCAATGTATATAAGGCCCTCCTAAAATATTTGGTGTCAGACTGGATTGGGAACAGACTAGACTGGCAACAGTCACAGACTGGATTGGGATCAGACTGAACTGGTGACAAACTGATGACCTAGCTGTGCCCGTGCTTTTCTGCATGCACGTGAAGGAAAGCTCTGAACCTCCAGTTTCCAAACTTCCGATCATCCTGAGATAGACTGAGATCATCCAGCTGTACTCATACATGGTCCTGTGTATGTGTAAATAAACTCCAGTCAACGCCGAACTCCAGTTTCCTGACTCTTCAATGCCGAATTTCTAACAGTTGGAACCAACTCTAAATTCAGGAGACTGCTAACTGCATGTTACAAATCGAAACAAATCAAGCTACACATGAGATTCTGTGCTAATTCATACAGTGAATAAAAACTTACATACAAATTAAACTTCAACCACATACAAAAAACAAGCATTTATCTTCAAACATACCATTCCACCTTAAAAGACGTGAAGCTTCTGAACGTACACAAATCGTACCCAACAATCGTAGATATCCCCTTTAGAATGTGTAGCTTTCTCTACCGGTTTTATGTCCACACACATTCTCTCACCTCAGACACCAAGTACGCATACCTCAGCTTCTTTCTTTCAAAAGCTTCATTTACTACATCCTGAAATGGAATTGGCAACTCTACAAAATAAACCATCTGCGTACAACACCATAAACAATACAATGTGATAACACACCTAACTGCATTATCACCATCAACATGAGACAATACATTAACCTCTAGGTGTTTACAATTGACTAAATATGCTAACACATCCAGTACTTGATTATGTCTGCAACAAACAAACATTACATGCTGATAAAATTAGCTTCAGTGTGCCAAATATTGCACATAATCTTTAACTTAATACTAATTAGATCATTCATTCATCAACCAACGCATGTTTTTGGACTGTGGGAGGAAACCCATGCGAACTGGGGAGAATACACCAAACTCCTCACAGACTGTCACCTGGAGCAGGACTTGAACCCACAACCTCCAGGTCCCTGGAACTGTGTGACTGCAACACTATCTGCTGCACCACCATGCTGCGCCTTTGATGAGATAATAAGAAAAAAACAAAGGATAGAAAACTCTTGATCTAAACCTCCCTACCTTCTGTAATGCCACAAACGGTCAGCGTCATATTAAACAGTACATATTATGAAAAAAAAATCGCTTTTGAGAAAATCAGTGTGAGAAATAAGTATACGGATTAAAACTTTTTTTTTTCATTTTTATATCTGCTAATTGATATCCCTTAGTTGCCAAGAACGTCGGTAAGCATTGCATTTTACTGGGAAAATACTGCCAAAATTACCATTCATTCATTCATTCATTCATTCATTATCTGTTACCGCTTATCCAATTCAGGGTCGAGGTGGGTCCAGAGCCTACCTGGAATCACTGGGCGCAAGGTGGGGAATACACCCTGGAGGGGGCGCCAGTCCTTCACAGGGCCCAAAATTACCAATTTTCATTAATACATGCATTCAACCCTTTCACTAACTCAGTGAGTGTCATCATTATCATCATCATTATCATCTCTACCACTTAATACATTTCAGGGACTTGGTTCATTGAGTGTCATGTAAATTAATTAATCTACATAACTAAAACAAGGATTCAATTAAGCTGTAGCATCATATTCCAGTATAACACTAATGTTTACTTATTGAGCTGCTCCAATGCTTGCAAAGAGATTGCACAGCACTTGATTCTTCAAATCAAAAGGGGAATGTATATGTGTTGTGTGTGCAAAACAGAAAAAAAAAACATATTTTTGGATTTTGCCTCTGGAATATCTCTGGAATACATATATATAAGTAAAAATTAATTCATGGCTTACAAAATACGCATTGTATGCACTTAAAATATGTCGACGTAGCCATTGTATCAAACTACTTATCAGTATTACTTTAAGGTAAGGTATACTGTGAGAAATTTTATGACTACTGAACGGTTGTCTCCATAAACCCAGGTTAATTTTAGTTTAGTACAGTTTTATTGTGTGTTTAAATAATGACAAAATAACCCAGTGTGCCATTTTAAGTTGGAATGTAAAATCCCTAAACTGCCAAATCAAGGAATAAAGAGATGTGTGATTTTAATAAGAACTCCTTTGAGTGTAGTCTAAAGGATATTGCGCCTTTGGTCACACAAAACACTTTGCATGTTTCTGTGAACCAGTGACCAGCCCAACAATATTTATTATTTACTTAATTTTCACTCTTTAATTGTAGAACAGCATTAACCCACTTCTGTATGTACACAAGTTGTAATTTTATCATTCATAAATATCAACATGGTTGGGCTGGCAGTACATGAAATTGTATTTAAAAACCCAATTGTTATTTATCATTAGAAATTTTACCAGAGAAACCTGTTTTGTTGCAAACCCTGTGCTAAACCCTGAGCTTGGAATGTTTTCAGTGGTGCTTCACCGTCATGTTTTAATGGAATAAGAAGTGTAAAACTAAAAGTAAGTTAATTTTATGTATATTTTATATTTTAGTATATTTTATGTTTTCTAACCATGGGTCTGGTGAATTTGTTACAGGATGTCTCGGAAACATGAAGGCTGAGCGATCTACATTTATTTGTGGGGTTTAGTAGTGGTAAGTACATTGATCATCTAAATCACTAGAAGCATTGAACATGATGAGGGGTCAGTGTTGATCTTAAAAATTAGTTACAAGAGACACATCTTAATGCACTACATGATGACAGCTTCAGTGATCTGAATTTACAATGGAATTATTAAAATCAATTTATTGCACCCTGTCATATACAAACATTCCAAATTGGATACATTTTTTTTCTTCTATATATATTATATATATATATATACCTGGCAAAAAATAATAACCACACATAAATGATCTTTAGACAGGGTTTTATTTATTTAATTATTTTTAAGAAAAAAAACGAAAATAAAAGATAGCAATGAACAATTTTTATTTAATAGCTGAAAATACTGGCTTCATGAAAAATTATATAAATTGTAATTAATGGCCTTTTCAAGATGGACAGGAACAATTAGGGAATCAAAAAGTGTTGTACACATAAACTGTAAAAAGGATATATATATATATATATATATATATATATATATATATATATATATATATATATATATATATATATATATATATATATATATATAAAAACTTAATTACACTAAGTAAAATCTCTCTGAATATCCTTTGACTGGATCCTAAATTTTGAGTTTTTTTATGAATTAAAGGTGAGAATGTTACATGCAGCACTAACACTGCAGTGTAGTGAATCGACATCACACTTTTGCCAAATATGCTGGTTAAGTTAATTTGGCAATATATGTAATGCATGGTGTTCCATAATAGTACTGATTTTGACTTGCTTTCATGCAGTGTTTTAGTGAGTGGACTATTAATTGCTTTTAGCACAGAGTATGTAGCGGGCTATATACATTTATAGGATGTCAACTTTTGTTTTCTTTTTTTTTTCAGTAAAACTAATGTGGAAATGTAATGCATTTGTGCTGCTGAAGAAAGTACAAGATCCCAGTTATTGAAGCACTACAGGTTAAAACATGGCCACTTTGGTCGCAGACACCCTTATCCATGCACATATGCAAAGTTCCCATGTGCATTTAAGTCTTGGAATGCACTTAGAAGCCACCTATGTAGATCACATTTTGATCAGACATCTCAAAGATCGGTGAATTGTACAACATTTAGCTGCCATCATTGTGCCTGTAATGACATTTCCTCCTTGAGAGATTTTTTTGCTCATGTTAACAGCCATCTAAAAAGACACAAAACTGTTTGTTGTATGTTTGATAATTGTTCCTTTCAAACAAATATTTATGGAACATATCAGACCCACAAGAACAGAAAGCACAAACCATATACACTGAATGATTTCAAAGCTAGAATTGTGAAAAATGATTTTCAGAATTGTACTGTGGGAAATACATGTTTGAGAGAGAGTGAGGAGTTCCTTGTTGATTCTGAACTTAATGATGTTGCAGTGGTTCAAGAAACAGACAACTTGCTACAAATTATAGAAGAGAAATTGGCATTTCTATTATTGAAATTGGAGAATTGTTTCCATGTACCAAGCTCTGCAATTGATGAGCTGTTAAATGAGTTGCAGTATTTGATTAGTTCTACACTGGTGCCTGTATCTAACAACATTCTTGCTGGTTTCTTCAATAAACATAAACTGCAAGTTGACCAGCTGCTTGTCTAAGAGTTAGGCTGTACACTTTATTCATCTAACCTTCTGTTGAAAGCCTTAAGAAAGGATGGACCGTTAACCACTGCATTTAAGCGGAATCATTATTACAAAGATCATTTTAATATAGTTGATCCAGTTCAGTATATCCTTGATGCAAAAAACAAAAGAAGTTTTCAGTATGTTCCATTGCTAAAGGTATTAGATCAGCTTCTTAATGACAAAGATGTGCTCAGTAAGGTTTTTGAAAAGAGAAGACAGCAACAGACAGTGTGGTGTGTGACAAAGTACATTATAGATTTTTTGAAGATGGCCAAAACTTTAAAAACAATGTTTTTTTGTCAGGTGAGGAATTGAGAATCTCTGTCTGTCTATACGTAGATGATTTTGAACTCTGCAACCCCCTTGGTACATCACGAAAAACACACAAACTCTGTGCTGTTTATTGGATTTTGGGAAATTTTCCTCCTGGCAGCCATTCTTCTTTGGCCTCTATATACCTGGCCCTTTTATGTAAGAGTGAGGATGTGAAAACTTATGGCTATCGCAAAATATTTGAGCCACTACTCCAAGATCTTGTTACCCTGGAACAGCAAGGTGTGTTTGTCTTACAGCTGGGTACATTTTTGAAGGGGACACTTCAGTGTGTTATGTCTGACAATCTCACGGCACATGGACTAGCTGGATTTACACAGTCTTGCCCACTTTAATGTCACATCAGGGTATCCCCCTGATGCTGTCCATGATCTTTTTGAGGGCATAGTCCCAGTTGAGCTTGCACAGTGCTTTGGTGTGCTTATTTCCAAGAAGTTGTTTAGTCTTGATGATCTTAACAAGCGCATTACAAACTTCCAATACAAGTGGGGAGACAGAAAAAATAGGCCTCATTTGGTGCCCCGTAATTTTGAATGTCGTAAAACTATCGGTGGCAACGCTCACGAAAATTGGTGTTTGTTAAGATTGTTACCCTTTATAATTGGACAGTTGATTCCTGAGGATGAGCCAGCTTGGAAGGTGATTTTAGACTTGAAAGATATTGTAGAACTTGTTGTTGCGCCTGTCCACTGTGAGGAGTCTGTGGCATATTTCGAGTTTAAAATCTCAGTGCACAGACAGAGATACAAAGAAGCATTTTCAGATCAGGGATTTCTGCCAAAACATCACTTTCTGGAGCATTATCCAGAAATGATAAAGATGTTCGGCCCCATTGTGATGTTTTGGACTATGCATTTTGAGGCCAAGCACAGTTTTTTTTAAACAGATTGTCAGGCACACTAAGTGTTTCAAGAATATTCCACTGTCCTTGGCAAAAAAGCACCAGCTGATGATTGGCTATCACATGCATACAAGGAGTTATGACAGACCAGGCTTTGTTGTGACACATGTCTCCACAATTCCAGTAGACATCATGAAAGAAGATATAGCATTTCACCTAAGCCAGAAATACCCCAATCTCACAACTGTTACACTAGCACAGACCATTTTTAGCAATGACATAGAATACAGAAATGGAATGATTATTGTGCATGGATCAGTAGGTGGACTGCCTGAATTTGCAGAAATACTTCAAATGTGTATATTTGAAAACACATTGACCTTCATATGCAACAAACTATCTTCATGGTATAGGGAGCACTACAGAGCATTTGAACTCCAGTCATCTTCAGCAAGAGAAATTGTGTTGACCGAATTAAGTGAACTGACTGACATCTACCCCTTGGTTGACTACAAGTGTGGAACCTTACGGATGGTCACCCGTAAAAGATACATACACATTTCTGGTATTACCTCTTAATTTTTTATTTGAATTTTAGTGCTTTTGCTAATGGTGTTTAAAATAAGGTACCAAAGAGGGTACACTCTTATTGTTACCCATAGTGGTAAAGTCATTGTGGCTCCAGGCTGAAGTGATAATACCGAGGTTAAACCCACTTCGGTTGGGACTAAAGCTAGCTAGCTGAAAATAAATAATAAATCCCATAAATCTGGGAGTGTGGATTTAGAAATAAAGTGAGTTTGTATAAAGTGTTAACTTAAAGAAACACTTGCTAGTAAATTAAGATTTAATAGTGCTCTCAATAAAATTCTATATTTGATGTTTGTACACTGTAAAAAGTGGGACTGGGTAAATTAATATTTAGTTAAAAACTAATAGTAACTTGAACTTAATAAAAAGACTTCATGTAGTTTGAAATAAAATTGAGCTAAATTCAACAAATTTGAACAAAGTATTAATTGCAATTTACACAGTTTTGGCTAAATAAAATTAGCTGGGATATGTTGAATAGAACGTATTCATATTTTATGAGTAACACCAAAGATCCAGAAAATGCAATAGATTTTACTCATTGGGAGGTCTTTAATTTTAATCATACACTTCCGCCCAACGCATTTTGAAACTCGTGGACACCAGCATTGTTGGGTTCTGAATGTCCCCGGACTTCCCAAAGTGAACAGCTTTTAAATTATTAACAGTAAAAGAACAATTCTTATCTAAATCTGTGTATTTTGTTTGAGGCGCTCTTAAATGTGGGGACACGCAGTTCTAAGCTCCGCATTTTTAAGGTGGATCGGTGTGTTTGAGGGGGGGGGGCGACAGTAGTTTGTATGTGGATGAAGTTTAACTCATCTGTAAGTTTTAATTCACTGATTGAATTACCAGAGACACTCATTTGTAACTCGAGGTGTTTAGTTTGTAGCACTGTCGCTAATGCAGTTAGCCGTCTCCGGAGTTTGAGGCATTTCCACCTTAAGAGATCCGAAACCGCAAAACCATGGAGCAGGAATAGAGTAATCCTCATTTCTGTTCGTTGTTTTCAACGTTTGGAGTTCTTTTCTCTGTCTAAAACAACACCAGACGCCTCTGCTATGAGCAGGGAGAGAGAGACCTAGCAGGTAACTGAGGCGGTTTATTTACAAACACTGGTGCTTCGTAAAGACCGTAAAGACCGGTTTCGAGCACAGACTGGAGAGTTAGCTGATGGTGAGGAACAACGTTTGATTAAAAAACAAAGTGTTTTTGTGATTACAATCCTGAATTACGGTTTTAAGAAGCTGATGTTGTGCTTGCTGTAGTTTGCATGTCGTTTCATGTGTCTGTTGACGGTATAATGAAGCCATGACACGACGCTCAGTCTCTGTGAGAGTCTACTTTCAAACGGTCATTGCAGCACTAGCGCACTCTCACTCTCACTTCACACACAGAGCTGCGTTTGAACAGAGTTCAGCAAATTAGAGGAACACTGCACACCACGAAATCAGAGGCAAAGATCCGTCTGTTTACTAAACATTTAACATTTTACGTATTATGTTAGCATTCCATACTCAATATATCAGAATGCATGTTTTCATAATATTGTGTAGGAACACCTATTTGTTTTTATTTTTAATCTCTTTGGTTTTCTGCTAAGTCTTTTTTTTTTTTAAATCTATTTCCCAATCGCATTTTCTCTTTTCGCGCCATATACCCGATGGTTTCTGTTAAAGTAGACCATTCAGATGACACTTTTACTGCTGTGTTATTTCTGTGTCAGAAACGGTGTTATATTCACTGTTTATTTGCACTAATTTGTGTTTCGGGTTTTTGTAGCGTTCGAAAACAGGCTGTAGCCGATATGGCTCGTAGTTTACTTTTTTTGCTGTGAATCTGAATCGTAAAACTAAATTCGAGCGTGACTTGAGGGCACTACTATAAACAATATAATTAGTACTTATTAAAAGCAAGAAAAATTCCAATTCCAATCGTTTCTATACAATTTTATGACCTGTGTTTTCTCACTGTCTACAGTCTGGTTTAAATGGTTTGACTGTACAGCAAGGTTATGTCTGTTTATATTTTATGTGCATAATGAATTTGAAATACAATATATCATATTTTGTTAACAATTATACCCAGTCAATCTAATTAGGACCCAGGATGCACCTGAAAATAGATGAATAGAAAAGACCAACACTAAAACATTACACTTGCTGATGAAGTTAAAGCTAATATTCATCTATTTGCAGGTGAATGCTGAATCCTAATTAAACTGATCTGGTATAAGATGAGTGCAGTCTCAAAACATTGTTGAGATTTAAGTGCACCAACAAGTTTTGAGCTTGCATCACATTCCAAAATATATTCTGCCTGTGATCCTTGATGTAGTTGTATCAATTTTCAATGTTTGTGTGAATAAATGTTTCAAGAGTTGAGTAAATGTTTACCTGGTATTATTTTTATGCATATTGACCTGTTGAATCGAACATGGCACAAAAAGGACAAATTAAGTAGATTTAACATAAAAAAATTATGGCAACAAAGTGACACGTGATATTATTGAATAGATGTAAAGTTACTATAATTAGTAAATAGAAACAAGCTTTCTCCAGAAAAGTAGTACATGCTACTCAATTTTTGCCAGATATTTAGTAAATGTAAATCAATACTTGCAAGATATTTAGTAAATATTAATTAAGTTTTCTCAGATAAATAGTCTTTTCCTTGTGAAATTAAGTTGTATTTACTCAATATTTTTGAGCTATATTAATTCATATTTAGGCATGTTATTACTAAATCCAACAAATTTTAACTGTGCATTTTATTAACATTTACATAATCTTCTTGCTTAAATTTAGTTAATTTATTCAATGAATGTTACTTAAAAGTTGGAAAATTAGAATCTACTCATTAATATTACGTGTCACTTTGTTGCCACAATTTTTTTAAGTAACTAATGGGTCACATTTTTTACAGTGTATGGCAGTTTGGGGAATACTTATCCATGTTGTTATTTATTTATTTTTTGCTTTTCTTCAGAATAACATATTGACCAATATGGCTGCTTCAGCTGTGCTTCGTGTCATCCTAGGAGAAAATGACTCTTCAAAAGTAACCCTGCCTTTTGGAATACCAGACTCTGTTGAGGAACTTAAAAATGAGATACAGAGACAATGTGAGGTTTCAGGAGACTTTAGATTGCAATACAAGGTCACTGATTTTGATGAGTTTATAAACCTGACCTCCACCTCAGACATTCAAAACAAGGCTACACTTAAAGTGATTTACCTACCAAGTGCCTTATCTACAAGTAGCTCTTGTCTGTCCTCACGGGCATCCAGCCAGGATGAGATCAGATCCATGTCATCTGACACAGACATTCTCTCCTCCTGACTCCTCCTGACTCCTTCTGAGTCGTCATCACCGTCGTCTTCCCTCAGATGTGAGCCATGGCCAGACATCTTTCCTGTGCCAAAGTTTGTATATGATGTAGAGATTCAGCTGCAGCGTGCAAATGGTGACTTTGAAAGCAATGGTACCCTCTTCAGTCCAAGTCCAAAAATGAAGTCTGACATTCTTGAAAATTTGGCATCACAAATCATCAAATTTAAAGCTTATCCCTCAGATTCAGAATTTGATGCAGTAGCTGAAGCACTAGTGAAGATGTACTCATGTTTAAGAGAGCAAGGTTCTGTTACAGGCTTCTCTGGGTGGAAAATTAGTTTGAAATATAAAATGGCAAATTACCGCACTAAGCTGCGAAACATTGGTCGTTCAGAGCTTAATGTCAATTCTCTCAAGCGCAGTGGACAACGCACCTCTCCGAATCAAGTTAAGAAAGCTAGAAGAGCAGAGGTGAACTACTATCCAGACTATCCTGCAGGACAAACCAAAGAGAGCCTAGAGCAGGAAAGGCTTTCACTCTTGTCTGAAGTGAAATAGAAAAACAATGAACAGATGATTAAGGAGAAAATGGAAAAGACATTTGCTTACAGGCGGCAAGAGGTGATTGAAAACAAGCCTTTCATTGCAAATTTCAAAAGAAGGTGGCCAGCTCTCTTTTCTGAACGTGAGGTAAGTCATATGTTGTGTTGATAGATAAATGGTATGGTGGTAGTATTTGAAAAGAATGTTGACCCCAAAATGAAAATTGTCTGTCAGATTAAGTCAGAAATGCAAATTTGTCCAATGTCTGCCCATTGGAACTGGGTAAGGAAATTATATCAGGAAATGACTACAGGTTCCATGAAAATTAATTAATTAAAGAGGGTGACCTCACCCTGAAAAAGTGACACTATTTATTTGCAGTGTAGAATGACAAACACTACTTATATTTAACCATTGTTAGACTGTATTAACCACCTTTTTTAAAAATGTTTTTAAACTGTTAATTGTAGGTTGAAGCAGAGTTTACTCGTATCACCACGGTCCCACTAAGATCAAAGTTCATGCAGCAGCTAGACCATCACTCCTCCCAGTTGCTGAAAGTCTTTGTAAGAAAAGGAGGAGCTGCTGGACGAAAAATAAAGGCAATCTTGGCAGACTTGGATAAGGTGTGTTTTTCTCACAAATGTCTGTTCATCATTAATTGTTATGCTAATTTGATTCATTTACTATTTTGCTGCTGAGTTGTACATGCAACAAAATAATAAATGTTATCTTGTTGGGTAGAATTTTAAGACTGCTTTTTACACTGCATCTTAAAAGTACTCTTGGTCATCTTTTTTAATTAGTGCACCTTGCAACATAATTACTACATGTCTTGTAAGTTTATTTTTGTTAGTGCAAATTGACGTCATATTCCACAAACAATAAGTGTACTGTTATGTTGCTATAGCATTTACAGAATACTTTGTGAAATACAATAAATAATGCTTTCATTAAATACTACTTTTTGTATTAGTACCTCCAAAAAACTAAGCACAAGTTTCCTTATTTCTCTTGTTCTTTGTTACAGAATGATGCCATTGAAGCAAGAAGAGCATGCGTACTGAAAGCACTAATTGTTTACCTCAATGAAGACCCTGAACACCTTGTAAGGGAGTACCTTGTAAGTATATTGCCCTTTGCTTTTCACAGTATTGCTTTCTGGGTACTCTGGCTGTTTGTACTTTTGGGAGATGTTTCTTAACTAATATAATCAAATTCTTCACTTAAAAATGAACATCACTCAGTAGAGCTCTAACTCATTGACTTGCTTTAAATAAATGTTGAACACTATTTCTGTACCATTTAAATAGAAAGGAATCATACTTTGGAGACACACATTAATTGTTAGATCAGTACATGTTTGGTTTGGTTCAAGACATAAGATATGTTGAAAATAAAGCATTCTTTATCTCAGTGCAGACAGAAAAATATCTGCCACATCTGCATAGTAAAACATCCCTCCTTGTGTACCTTTTTAAGAGCAGTTGGTGGACTGCTGATTAAATGTACAGTTTAGGGATGGTTCAAATACATATTGTAAAAACCCTTGTCATATTTGCACTGGACAACAGACACACAGCTACCAGCAGCAGATAATTTCAAAGCTAGTCTGCATGGTTATAATCCAGGAGCTGGATAGGTGTTACTTGGCAAAAGAGATTGTGTGTGGTTGATGAGTGTGTTTTTGATGTGTATATATTTTGGCTAAAGGTTTGTTCTGTTTTTTAGGATGTTGATGACAATCAGGAGATGGAGCAAACAATCCTGGGAATTTTTGCAATAAAAATGGAAGGTGCAGAACCCACAGATGATCTGGAAGATGTTGGAATAATTATTGAAGGTGTTGAGGTGCTTCACAACCTAGGTAACATTGCAAATGCCCTCGCCATTTTGTTTAGCCTCATGTACTCCTTGGACTTGAGCTACCCAACATACCTCAGGTACACATTTGAGGTACTACAAAAAGTTGTGATGGAACTGGATAGCAGACACCTCTCAAGAAAGGCTCAAGTGCTAAAAAACAAACTCTTTGAAGTGACAATGTAGTCAAGATGGCAGCTGAATGGTACAACAAACACATTATATTGGATCTCTGACTTGGCACAAAGGAAAGCTTGTAACTGAGGTATTGTCCATAATCTTGTCGTGTTTTTTCTGCAAAGTCAAAATCCAACACCTATTTGCCCTCACTTCAAAAGGTGCTCTTTCGGAAAGAATAAAGCTGAATGTTTTAAATTGTGCCAAATTGTTAAGCGAAGAGACAGAGAATTAGTGTACCAATTAAAAACTTTGCAAGAGGTTGAATTTGGTCTGTGTTTAAGGAATAAAAGACTAGTTTAGAATGGAAAGAATGTGTTCAAGCATGGCACAAAATTCACAGGTACAACATTAATTTTTTACAGTACTGAACTGGTAGGTAGTGAAGTAATAAAATTTATTCACACTGCTAGAGGGTTTTTGAGCAATTTGAATACACCTTCATTGGACATTTATTTTTGTTGACAATTAGAAATCAAACAGATTTGTGGAAATAGCACTTGATTTATTTAAAAATAACTTTTTTACTACAATTGAGAAGAATAAAATGTTCATTTAGAAATGGATGTGGTTTTCTCAGATTTCCTCTTCTTGAGTTAATTCTTATGTACCATTTTAGTGTCAAGCAAGTTCAAGGTTTGAGGTTTTAAACAGCTCAGCATTTATCTTTGAGTTTTAAACGTTGAGTTTGTTAGAGTTAAGGATTATTGCTTATGTCTCGAAAGCCTGATGGATTATTCCCATCCAGAGGTGGCACATTGTTGTTGGGTGGATATTTTAACAGGACTTAATAAAAACACAAAGTCACCAGCTATAGGTCAGATTTAGCAAGATGAGATATCTGTGCAATAATGAATTGGGCTTTTTTATGTTTCATTTTTAAAATGATTATTATTATTTTATTTAATTGGAATACATTTTGTGTGCAATATTAAACTCTGAAGGGCATGTTTATAACATGGAAACTGTTTAGTGGTATGGTGACACAAATCCAACTCTGGAACCTGACCTGTTGTTTATTTGATATAATAAATTTATTCTTTCACAGAAACGAGTAGTGTGACTTGAATTTGTCAGTGTCCACACTGTACTTTCACAAAATTTGTTTACTTAATGGAGTTCCAATAGTTAATTTACACTTATATAAGTGAGTGAATTTATTACAATTAAATATATTTATGCTGGAATTATATAAAAGAGCTAATTGAAGCAAAAGGCATTTTGTTGCTTTTATGTTAGTAAGATTAGTTAGATAGACTAACTCCTATTAATTAAATCCAACTTAACCATAATTTACAGTCTTGTTGGCTTTATAAAATACAGCAATGTTGGTTCTACATAATATTGTCATGTTGGATGACAATAATACAATAATGTAGCCTTTACATAAGGTGGTAACTTCCATCTTAATAATAATATTTAATTATGTATAAAACAACTTGGTTATGTGGAAATTGTTGACATAACAGAATTAAGTAAATACAACAAATTATTTTTTTGAGTGTGCTCCCCGGGCGCCGAAATGGTTGGCAGCCCCCTGCTCCGGTTGTGTGTGTGTTCACTGCCCCTAGTGTTTGTGAAGAATTGCTCACTAGTGTGCGTTTGTGTGTTCAATAACACGGATGGGTCAAATGCAGAGAAGCAATTCCCCTAAGGGGATCCATAAAGGTGCTTCTTCTTCTTCTACACAGGGTTCAGTCCAGCTCCACCTGATCTGTGGTAACTTCATGTTTTTTTTGCTCCTGCTTATTGTAATAATGAGTTACTATTTTTAATATATTTGGAGACACGTCCAATGCTTTGTGCAGTGAAAAAATAATGTAGGTTTACTATGATTAGTAATATTACATACTTTCAAAATGGTCAGCATAGACTGGGGAACAGATGACAAGGAAGAAAAGGAAACTGAAGGTGATGACCGCTCCAATGACGAATGTGTTCTTGGCTTCGTATACGGTATGTCAAAATTCAGTTCTTTTAGCTGTTGCTCCACATTGTTCCAATGAGCCTGCTTTAAACAAATCAATAATTACAGCCACCAGCTGCATGCTTAGTGCTATGAAAACCTTTATTATTTGTACTATAATATCTTTCTATATCTATATCTTACTATATTTGTAAGATAATCCACATTATACACCACTAAAAAAGGGCAGTAATATGGAATGATAACTTTTCATAACCCAATGACCTTGCTGATGTTCATATTCTATAATTCCTTTACAGACAGGACAGATCAAAGCCCAGTCCAGCCTGATCCACTGGTTGAAGGATTAATCAATTTTGGTGGTGCTGCAAAAATGCTTACCCATCCCACAAGTTCCTTGTTATATAATTATTATTTAGTTTGTTGAATGGCTAACACCGCATGGACAAAACCTGATGGAAGCTAACAGTACGTTTTTACATTGCTTCAGGCCATTTTTGAAAATGTACTTATACTTACTGAATTTGTACTTACTGTTTTTTTTTTTTTTTTCAATTTTAACCACACTAATGACATCTGCAATCTATGCATTGTACTATGAGGAAAATTCAGGTATTATAACCAAGGATTTATATGTTCTTATATACATATTTACAAGTGAATTAGTGTGGTCAGGAGGGCTTCCGGCTAACTTTTTCTCCTCTCTCCTCCTGTCTAAGTCACTAATATTCTCCTCTGCTCTTTAGACATCTCTTTTTCTTTCTTTGTCTTTCCTTGGACAACAGATAAGAGTCTTCTCTGCTCTCTGGTCTTTTCTCGCAATGTAGTGCAAACAACTTAATCTCCTTGAGAGCAAGGAGATGGCGGACCACTGTTGTCCCACTGAGAGCACGGTTGGAGGTCCACTAGTGTTTTGCACAGCGTTTTCTGGGCGGACCGCTGGTGATTAAACAGAATTTTAGACAAACTGCCACATTTTAGCACTTTTCCATTCACAGTCCAATATAACTTTTTCCCCTTTATTAGGTTTGTTTTGTTATTCTTTATAAATAAGATTAGTAAATCATTTTAATCCATCAGTGTCAACATGTTCAGCATAATCATTTTATATCAGGCTCATACTCTTTATATCTCTCATAGTTGTTGGTAATATTTGTATTAGTTTGTTTTCCAGAATAAAAGTCTCTGTGAATTTAAAATCACTTTGAGGAAATTATAAATGAGTTATGTCCTGTACAGGACAGTAATCTGAGTGATCCGATGGTGGACCAGCAGTGGTCTACAGTCAGTGGTGTGCCAGCATTTTTATGCCAGTGGACCGATATATACTCGCTGTCTGGGCCGTTACAGATTTAAATATATAAATATAAAGGAGACTGTACAAGAATGACAGAAAATACAACCTCTACAGTATCAAGACAGAGAAAACCTATGGCCACATCCCAGACCTGCAGGCTCTTATTCTACTGACTGGCAAGTGAATGCCCAGAAAATGGTTGCTTCACCTTAATGTTTTGGAAATAACAGACATAGCATTGACTAACTTAGCCAGCTGTACTTGGTTAACCTATAAACAAAACACTGAGGATTATTACATTCAAAATAAATAAATAAAAGCAACATAGCTAAATTATACATTAGATGACCAGCTTAAAATACATGATTTGTCACTTGATATGATCACATTCTTGAGCTCATCTTGCACTTGGTTGTGTAGGTTTAGCTCTCTAACATCATTCGTTCTGTTTTCGTCAATCTGGCAAACTGTTTGTGCTTCACGTCTTGGGAGGAGACGAAAGGTTCACAGACCTCTCTCAAGTGTTTTGAATTTAAAGTGCAATAATCATTTTAAATGCTTTCTGTCAGTATTGCTCCTTTAAAGTCTTCTGAAAATAATAATAAAAAAATAGTTCCTGCAGTAGTTAAGGATTAATAATGTTTGTCTTTTGTATTTGGATGCAGAGGCATTTCAGAGGGTCCGAAAAAGAATGCAGGAGCCAGAGAGATTCTAGCCAAAGACCTAATCAGCATAAGGCTTACCCTGGAGTTTTTCTGTGCTAGATTTACACGAGATAATAAGATAAAACACTGTATCTCTATGAGTAGTGTGTGTAAAACCAAGGACATGCTTAAAACCAAAGAATTGATTTGTTGATGTATTAAGTTTTTAAAACATATATCTTTGTATGTTATGTATTTTTATATAGATGCATTTCTTATATTAAGGATTTAAATCATGAATTTAAAGAAACCATTAAAATGACTCTGACTTCATTGGTCGCTACATGTAAACATAAGAATAATCAGTTTAAAATGTACATTAGCTTTGAATTTGTTTTGTAATTACACACCAATTAACACTAAACACCACAGCAGTAATCTGAATATATTGAAATCAACAAACTAATGTTTTGCAGTCAGTCCAGGGGAAGACACTATATTTTAATCCAATGCAAGTGGTACATGTGGTATTCCCTGTGCTGTTATTTGCTGATGAACTTGTTGGGTGTAAACTGACCTGTTACCTGTGGAAGCGCTGGTGGGCTGCAATGATTAAACAGGAAATATCTTAAATGACAAGTCTTTTTAGATAAGTCTTAAATTGTGGATTGTGTTCACTGACAATGCTTTCTGGAAGTATTTCTGAGCCCATTCTTTTATTTCCTTGACAGTGGCCTTCCTGTTTGAGGTGCAGTGACGTTTAAGGGCCCGGAGATCACGAGCATCCAGTAGAGTTTTACGGCCTTGACCCTTATGCACAGCAATTGTTCCAGATTCTCTGAATCTTTTGATGATGTTATGCACGGTTGATGATGATAACTTAAAAGTATTTGCTGTTTTACGCTGGGTAACACCATTCAATCAGGTCAATTGACCTAATTAGTGTTAATTGGTCTTCCAGCTGTTCATTATATGCTCAATTTCCTTTTTCCAGCCACATATTGCTACTTGTCCCAACTTTTTTGGGATTTGTTGACACTGAAATTTTGAATCAACATATTTTTCCTTTAAAATGTTACATTTACTCAGATTAAACTTTTGATCTGTCATCTATGTTCTATTACGAATAAAATATTGACATTTGCCATCTCCACATCATTGCATTCAGTTTTTATTCACAATCTGTTTATTGTCTCAACTTTTTTGGAATCCGGTTTGTAATCATTTTTTATTTTATTTTAATATTGTATTAATAGTAATAAGGTTAATAATAATAATTATTATTATTGCTGTTGTTGTTTTTATCTTTATTAAACCTCAGCATGACATTTTGATGTGGATGAACACTACCAAAAAATACAAAATAACACCAAGTGGATACATTTTCATGATTAACCCTTTTGGGTCTAAGGACATTTTCTAAATTTTCTGAAATCCGCCTTTAAAATACTTGTACTGAAAAATATTGCCCACATGTTTTATATCAAAATGTTCAGAACCATCTCAGCTCTCTCATTAAAAGGCCCATGTGACCTAGAGCATTTTATAAAGAGATAATCTCTAATGCTGAAAAACTTAAATCTGATTTTAGAAAATCTTAATATTTCTTTTGAAAACATCCCTTTACTCATGTGGATGAATTGTTTTGGTGATTGAAATAGTTTTATCAGAGTCTTAAAAACAAGCAAATCTACCAGTTACACACGGCGAGAGGCAGAGGAGGCGTGTCTCAAGCTTACACATAGACTCTTAACTCAGGGTGTACAGTATCATGTACAGCCTCGCCATAACATGCAATCGAAAGAGCAGTTTTTCCACATTCAGAGGGTGAACTGTATTTCTGCACTGTGTTATCGCTACGATTTTAATACGAACATCATGAATGGTTGTATTTGACGCACCGTCATGTTCCTCGACCCTTCTTCGGTCAGAAAATGTGCCTTGTGCCATGTTGCCATGTGTGTTTCTCTCTATCCTGTTCCCTAGCCACTCCCAGCACCTGTGAGCAATGTGACATGATATTGTTGTCATTTTGTCATCCTTTAGAAGCTCTCTCTGTGTCCATTGATCATACGTTAAAAAAAGAAAGTTTTTTTGTCTGCATTTTCACCTCCCAAAATCCACACAAATTTTTTTTTTGAAAATTCCATTGTAACTGTTCTTCTGTGATGGGGAAAAAAAGGTTTTCAGAAACACTGACCTAACACAGCATGCCTATCTCTGGCTGAAGAGCATCAAGAACATAGTGAAATCATTTTGCAATGGCGCGCTTGGAAACTGGAGTTGAAAAGGCCTGAGCTGAGTATAATTTTTTTTTAATGTTAGACATTATAGCAGAAATGTACACATGTATAACAATAATAAACCTGTTGTCTGAAGTTCATATTTATTTAAATTAATATTCTGGAATCCAAGTTTTGCTTTGTCTCATCCTGAGGCTTCGGATCTGAAAGCTTATACACAGGGGGAGGAGTACTCGGTCTCAGACTGGTCATCTAAAATAAACAAATTATAAATAAACAAATTAAAACCAAACCAATCACAGTAAAAGTGTTTGAAACATGTACAAAATCTTACTTGTTTGGTAGTAATCATAAACTCTGATGACAGCTGGCTTAAGGTTCTTGACTGGAAGCACCTGTTTAATATGTAGCTCATAATTCATAGGAATATCCTTTGGGACCTGTGGGTTATAAACCAGATATTAAACTGTAGAATTGCTTTATCACAGCTCTTTCTGGGCTGAAGTGGATTTGGTCAGTGTGCTGTGAAATTATAAATTTTGTAAATATGAAAAAAAAAAGCTTCTATCTCACATTCTACAGCATTCTTATTACTTACAAATACATATACACTAAAGGAATGTGCATATTTACTGCTGATTATTTCCATTAATACACACAGTAAGCAGCACATTAAACTATTTAGTCTCTCACCTTATTCATATACATCATAATATGATCATCTTGGGAATCAACTCGTTCCACAAGTGGTCTCCTTTTCAGCTGGGGAAAGAGTAATTATTTCTTATTTATGACTTCTGTTAAAACGTTTAATGGTACATAATAACTGTGAGATTGAGGATTATATAGTGTATTAACACTGTGTTTACTAATAAATCAATATAGCTTACTTCACCGGGATCTGCAGTGAATCCTGATAAGATTTTTATATCCACTATCACCATGTTAGTGCTACTTAGTTCCCCTGTATATCTGAAAAATGCAAAAAAACTAAGGTTAGACATTTGCTAGTCTGTCATATTTAAATGTAGATGTCAAGGTGCCAAGTTGTTTGGTCATTTTGCAGTGCTTACAATAACTTAGCAGGTGAAAGTATTATGCATGTATACATGTATATAGTAACATTTAACCTGCTTCAAGAGCTCTGTGTGGGTGTGTGTGTGTTTGTGTGGGCTTTCTCAGAATGACTAAAACATCTGTTAATGTTCCCAGTTTCAGTCATCATTTCTGTTCAACCCTAACCCCGCATTCTGCGGGGTAGAAACACACCTTATATAATCAGCTTTGTAAGTCTTGAATGTCTGAATGCGTCTGTGAGCTCCGTATACCGTTAGAAAGCGCAGATACTACCGTTTCTAAAAATAGTGCTGTTATCGCGGTGCTGTGAAGCCTCTGGAAGTAATCCAGTGTGAAAAACCACCTAAAAATCAAGGTGCTCCTTCAAAATTTGTGTGTCATGTTCGTCATGAAAGATTCTAATGATATTCGCTATAATCAGAAAAGAAGACGCTGCAAAGGAACAAGAAAGACGGCGTTTGCTTTCAGTTTCGTTTTGTCATCTCACTCTGTCTCTGGGCAGAAAACTCATCAGCAAAAATATTCCTATTATTGATTTATAGGTTTTCAAGGTTTTTGTAGGTTTCACATCAAATAATAATGCATTCGATCAACAAATATAAACTAAAAAGGTTAAATAATTTTTATTGTGTATTTTTATCTTTAATAGCTATATACATAGGGTTCATAGGGCTACACACAAATGCACACTTACTCGACTGTGAAGTTGATGGCTACAACATGTCCAAATGATTTTGTGCAATCTCCACCAGTCTTAGCTTTGATGCTCAATGTGCTGGGTACAGTAGGTGTAGGGATATTGTAGAAAAGCGCCATCTGCATTTGGGGATAAAAGAGACATGTCTTTTAAAGCTGCTTTTGGTACTAGAAACCACATTTTTAAAAAATTGTTATTAAAAGTAAAAAAGAAAAGTGAAAAATACTGTTAATAATGGAAGAAGGAGATTAGTAATATTCTTTTAGAAACTGGAATTGCATTTTGTCTGCAAGTACTGTGACACATGTAACCACAATGTAATATGAAAAAACCCATGACCCTGCATTGCAATTTAAAGATGATAAATTTATTTTTGTTGCAATTTTGAATGCAACATGTTTAATGTTGATGCAACACTAGGTAACAGTGGAAATTTTTGCTCCTGGGCTTCCTCTACCATTGCAGAGTGCAATTCACATCTACAGCACTGTCCTAAAATCAAAAGGTGAGCATACTTGCCTGCCCAATGAAGCTTTGCAGTGCAATTCTTGGCAGGTCAGTGAAGCATGAATGATTTTGAAGCTTTTTAAGGTAAAAATAAAATCTAGTCTTGCTTTAAATATCTTTTTTCCTCATGCAGTTTTTCATACGGGTTTGTTGATGCATGCCACACAAGCTACTCTTGCTATGTTTTTAATAAGAGCCCTTTTGTTAAAGGGTTTTATTGTCTGTTTTAATGTTAATAGGATGAACCCACATGCTTCACCCTTCCTCAGCAACAGGTAAAATGCAATGACGCTCCACTTTTCCAATCTCAGCAAAATGTGTGACTGCATACATTTATTTCTGCATTTTTTTTAATGGAGGGTGCCAGTGTAATGGTGCTTTTTCACTGTATGGAACCTACAGAGCGCTGAACTTCACAGCCGGAGTTGTGGCTTTTCAAGCATGCGGACTATGCCCCATATATTCTCCCAGTTATACGGATTCAGTAACCTCACCTAACAACTTTAAAGCTTAGCAGGACTACTAAGTTGTTACAAGTTACTCTCACTTATAGGAGCAGGTCATAAAATTAGAATATCATGAAAAAGTTGATTTATTTCAGTAATTCCATTCAAAAAGTGAAACTTGTATATTATACCCATTCATTGCACACAGACTGATATATTTCAAGTGTTTATATCTTTTAATTTGATGATTATAACTGACAACTAATGAAAACCCCAAATTCAGTATCTCAGAATATTAGAATATTGTGAAAATTTTCAATATTGAAGACATCTGGTGCCACACATTAATCAGCTAATTAACTCAAAACACAAAAAGCTTATTTGAGTGTGGCACCAGGTGCGTTCATAAATAAATCAACTTTTTCATGATATTCTAATTTTATGACCAGCACCTGTATGTGTACATCAGATACAAGATTTATACTACACACACGCAGACCTGCACAGATGCACAGGTGGAGCCTGTCACCACGATGCTATATTTGCCAGATGAAACCTGCAGTGGTTTCTCCTGGTACAGTAGCTTGTTGCTCTGGTTAACTTCAAAGCTGTGGCTCTCTTCATCAGACTTCACAGTGACTGTGCTGGAGCCATCAGAGCTGTACACTTTAGTGGCGTACAGAGCCAGAGCTTGGAGGGCCACCACTGTGTCCTGATCCAAAAACACAAAATCAAGGAATGAGGGACTACATTCACAGTACTCTATCTATTACCTGATCAGTACAGAAAAGGTTTTAAAAATTGCTGAAATGCATTGGAGTACCTGGGTAGAGGAGAAGCCTCCATAGGGATTCTGCTGCCTCACTAGCCAACTGACAATCCTGTTAGCATAACCCAAATCAGCAGCACTAACTTCACCTGTAGTGAGAACAGCTAGCAGAACATAGGAACTGATCTCCACTGCCAAGGAGTCAGAGTTCTCTGTTGCAGACTGAGTCCAGTGAAGATTGCCATCTCGTTATTAAAAGAACATCAGAGAGATGATTAAAATCATGTTTAGAGATACATCAAAATATTATTATACAAATCATGAAATATGACACTGAAATTCCATTATGAAACTGTTACAATTACTGTAACCCTACCACACCTCCGGAAATAGCAATAATATCCAGTTTTTGTAGCAGCTCCCCTCGAGATTTATTGTCTCCAGCCAGACTGAAAGTGTAGGCCAACAGGGCAGTGGTGTAGGGGTTTGATAGGCTACCAATAGAAGACTTTACACATGATAACCCTTTACTCACAACAGCATCCTGAAAATATATATATTCAGGTGTAGATAAAAATACAATTATTTGTATTATACCTTACATCAAGATGGCACCATCATATACTCAACAATCATGTCCCTACTTTAACAGAACTCTTCGCAAAAAGGAGCTGATATATTGACTCATGTGCATGACTAAAATGGCATCAGGGCGATGCCCTATGCTCAAAAACTATTTTTGGGAGTGAATCCAATATCATTTGTATGTTTATATTATATATGTTTAAATTCTAAAGCTGTGAAGTACAGCTGTCTAAAGGTAATGGTAGAGGTCATAGTAGAGCAATATGGAACATGTGGTCTAATTATAACAATGGACTAATTATTACCATTATAATTTACAAAAGCTAATCAATGGTCTCACCTCAGAAGTATGGCCCAATTCAAGTAATGAAGCAGTGATGTAAGCAGTCATGGTCACGTCATCGTTTACACCACCCTACAAGATATATATATATACACACACAGTTGATAATATGCTACTTTTACACTTTAGTCTGAAAAACGTATCTAGTATTTAATAACACACCTTCATTCTGTTGTTGAACAGTGTTCCCTGTCTTGTAAAACATCCATCGGGTCTCTGCTGGTTTATCAGCCATTGCTTTGTACTCTTAATATTTTCTGGATCAATAAAGATGTAACGCTGTGCTTTGCCAAATGTTTTCAATACAAATGTGGTTAGCCTATAGGTGAAGATATATTTGTATTTATAAACAGAACTGTCTTTTTATAATATGTTTCAGAAACATGTGATCATTTATAACATAAATTACTTTAAGTTTTTAAAGAATTCATACTATGTCCACTGAGTAGGTGTTAATGATTTTCTTACCATGTATTCACTTCTCCTCTGCCAAATGTGCTGTATGCACCATTAAAATGCTTATAGTTCAGTTGTCTCTGATATCCTGTGTTTAACACAAATTATTTTTATGTGTGGTTCAGTAAAAATCTTAATGAAAAAAATTGTCATACAGTTAGGTCCTCTCACCATTTTTCAGGAAGACAGTAGCTCTCTCACGAATGGCTGCAGTGAGCTGCTCAGTGTTCTCTAGGTACTGAAGAATGTAGATATTGGGGGCGAGAATAGCAATATTTTGTTCTCCACAGCCATACGGCATTTTCAGCAATCCATCAATATTCTTTAGTGCACGCCCCAGTATGTCTCCTACAAACAACACATAAATACTAGTTATTTATTCATTCAGAAAAACAAGTCTATTTTGAACATGAAAAAATAATGTACATAATTTATTAATAATCCACATTGCAATATCACCATACCAGATTAAGATCATGTAAATTTTATGCTACATTTCTTGTTTTGAAGCCAATGCTGCCATATATTTCGCTCCTTGGCTATGGCTCAAATGATAATTTCTTTCTTTAATGTAATGTGCCCAATGTCTGCTTTAAGACCACTTCAGACCAAGACAGCAGAACAGATAGTGACAACAAGTGAGACTGTACTAATCTATAATATAAATCAATTTTATACCTTAAAGTAAAATGAATATATGCTTCTTTCTATGGGAACCCTAAATATCTAGCAGAAAATAAGTCCTATAGAAATCAAAAGTGTTTTAAATAAAAAAAAATACATTTTGTGAGTGTTTTCTCTTTTACCCAGCACTGAAACAGAAGCACGTGCTGATCCCTCTATTACATCTTTAGGAAGAACCAACTCCAGCTTTTCTGAAATGCTGTTATCTGTCAATCAAACAGGCTCATTTGTTATTGAGAAGTACACTGCAGAAATATAAAGTAAATGTCTACAGTGTGTGCAGAATTATTAGGCAAATGAGTATTTTCATCACATCATCCTTTTTATACATGTTGTCCTACTCCAAGCTGTATAACTGCCACATTTTTGAAGCGTGATCACTGAACAATCAAGTTTTTCATGGCAAACAGGGTCGCAAGAAGCATGTTGAATTGAGAAGCCCATGAATTGAGGAAAATTAAGCGTGAAGCTGCCAAGATGCCATTTGCCACCAGTGTTGCTATATTTCAGAGCTGCAGCGTTACTGGAGTATCAAGAGGCACAAGGTGTACGATACTCAGGGACATGGCCAAGGTAAGGAAGGCTGAAAAACGACCACCTTTGAACAAGAAACATAAGATAAAACGTCAAGACTGGGCCAAGAAATATCTTAAGATTGATTTTTCTAAGGACAGATGAAATGAGAGTGACTCTTGATGGGCCAGATGGATGGGCAAGAGGCTGGATCCGTAAAGGGCAGAGAGCTCCACTCCGACTCAGATGCCAGCAAGGTGGAGGTGGGGTACTGGTATGGGCTGGTATCATCAAAGATGGACTTGTGGGACCTTTTCGGGTTGAGGATGGAGTGAAGCTCAACTCCCAGACCTACTGCCAGTTTCTGGAAGACACCTTCTTCAAGCAGTGGTACAGGAAGAAGTCGGTGTCGTTCAAGAAAAACATGATTTTCATGCAGGACAATGCTCCATCACATGCATCCAAATACTCCACAGCGTACCTGGCCAGTAAAGGTCTAAAAGAAGAAAAAATAATGACATGGGCCCCTTGTTCACCTGATCTGAACCCCATAGAGAACCTGTGGTCCCTCATAAAATGTGAGATCTACAGGGAGGGAAAACAGTACACCTCTCTGAACAGTGTCTGGGAGGCTGTGGTGGCTGCTGCACACAATGTTGATCGTAAACAGATCAAGCAACTGACAGACCCTATGGCTGGAAGGTTTTTGAGTGTCACCGTAAAGAAAAGTGGCTATATTGGTAATGGTATATCACTGATTTGTTTTTGGTTTTGTTTTTGAATGTCAGAAATGTTTATTTCTAAATTCTGTGTTATATTGGTTTACCTGGTGAAAATAAACAAGTGAGATGGGTATAAATTTGTTTTTTATTAAGCTGCCTAATAATTCTTCACAGTAATAGTTACCTGGACAAACAGATATCCTCCTAAGATAGCCAAATCTAAAAAAAAAAACTACTCCAACTTCCAAAAATATTAAGCTTTGGTATTTATGAGTCTTTTGGGTTGATTGGGAACAAAAGTTGTTGTTGTTCAATAATAAAAAGAATCCTCTCAAATACAACTTGCCTAATAATAGGCATATAATAATAAAACTGCACACACTGTACAATCAAGAACAAAACAAAAAAACAACTTAACCCCGTGGACACAGCAACAGGCTCTGGCTCTTGGCCTTTTCAGTTCCTTCAGCCTACAAGAGAAAATTGGATGATCATAAAAACAATAAGAGTAGCAATAAATGTACACAAAGTACAGTTTTAAAGCCATTTAAATAAGTTCTACCTTTACAAGCAGGGTCCGTATGACTGTGTCAATGCGGCCTCTGTCAGGCACACTCACAATCTCATTATCACACACAGTTTGTGACTGTTCTGCCTCAGCACTGACTGTCACTTTCAACTCCCCTACAACACATGTAGAAACACAGAGATGAGTTTATTAGCAACAACACAAGACAAACAAAAGTTTATGATTTAATCTTTGAGGTTTGGAATTCACCGAGCACAGCAGGAATAAGAGTCCATTTGAAAGTTTTTCTGCCATTTGCACAGAGACAGGATGAATACTGGTCATCAGAGGAGTCTTCTAGGGTGTAGTCTGAGGAAGGAGCTGGAGTTACTTTAACCTGTTGATGAATCAGGAGATTAACTCTTTGTTCATGTTAAGTGATGAGAGACTGGTGAAGACAAATATGTGGAGTTTACAGTACCATAATGCACTTAGAAAGATAGTTGAAGACAGTGGCCTTCAACTCAAACACCTCTCCCCGGATGATGGAGTAGGGCAGTGAGAGCTCCAGGAAGAAGGGCTGGAAGGCAAGAAGCTGAGCAGGAGGAGCCACTCCTAGACCTTTAGAGGACAGACAGAAAGCCTCCGTCTCCCAAGTGGTGATAGTGTCTGGAACAGTGACAGGAACCTGCGCTGATCCAGAATCCCTGTGGGACAGAAGCACTTATACCATCAGCTAAAACCCTAAACAAGATAAAGACAAAGCTGGCCATAAAGTTCCAGTTCACTACAATATTTTTGTACTTTTTGTAGGCCTATATATTTTTGTCTATTATAATAATCATCACTGTTAATCATTGCACCATTACAGATTTCTAGAAAGCTCAAATGGATTCCTTATCAGTTTCATGGTTAATATTGTCTAAAGTTTAAGTACTTGTGATTATTTGTAGTTTTTTCTCCTGAAACATTTAAAAATATTTTCTCAGAGTTGAAGGGGTTTAGGAAAATGTACATTAACCTTCATTATTTAAGGCTAGTTTAACTGTTGAAATAATGTAAATTATATAAAAATAATACCATAAAAATTGTGCTGAATCACCTACCCAACTTCAGCAAGCTGCCATATCCAAGTTTCTGGGAAGAACTTACGAACAGTTTCGGTCTGGGTCAATCTGGGTCCAGGGTGCCCAGCCATCCCAACTTCTGCAAGAGGAAGACCTAATCGTGATCTATGGAGCTTCCCTTAAAATACACATGAAAAATGAACATACATCAAATAAGGAGCATTTAAATGTTGTAAATAGCATAGATTAACTAGCACCATAACCTCTAACTGACTTCTAAAATCACGACGAAAATGTTCGCCTCTGTAGATCAAACACTGAGGACCTCTAAAAGCCAGGTTAGTCACCATCTTGATCCCGGCTTTCTGTTGGACAATGAAATACAAAACAAAAAATGTGAATTCCACATTATGTTAATTACATAATAAATGAATGTGCATTTTCATTTTAAATTCTGATATTTAGACCAATAACATTTGCATAAAATCATATACTTTACAATAAACAGTCTCTTACCTCTACAGTATTGTATGCATGATCTATGCGTGAATCCCGTCTGTGTCTAACATAAACACAGTTCTGTTCATCTTCAATGTCAGAGGTATATGATGACACTGCTTTTACTGGCAACAAATTAAAAATCTAAAACAAACATAATTTAAGTTGCAAATGTTGTCATTATTAAAAGTGCTTTGTAATATGCATGATACATAAACCTTTAAGAGATATTTTAAATTTTCACCATTTTTTTAAATTGCTTCATATACACTAATCTCTCGCTACTTCACGGTTCATTTTTCGCGGATTTGCTACTTCGCAGGTTTTTTCAAGGGGGCTTATGACCGCTATATCGCAGATATTGAGGGACAATTTAGGAAAACCATGAAAGATGACTTGCCAA
The DNA here is from genome assembly GCF_029633855.1 of Hoplias malabaricus. Lineage (NCBI taxonomy): Eukaryota > Metazoa > Chordata > Actinopteri > Characiformes > Erythrinidae > Hoplias > Hoplias malabaricus. Next base: position 33,962,907 of record NC_089801.1, on the reverse strand, counting down.
ATATTTCATTACATTCATTAAAATTTCATAAAAGTCTTCTTTATTTCTTGCTATTATTAGCTCGTTGTCAGCAAAGAAGAGTGCACAAATCTTTATGATTTCATTTTCAAATCCTTTTCCTCTTCTTTTTAGTTCATTTATTATTCTACATGTTATTAATTTGAATAATGTAGTAGACCCTGTGCATCCTCTTGGTAGCAGACAACATGCATTATACTGCACAGTAACTTCTTGCTGACATAGTGTGTTGTAAGATGACCTGTGATTGGGGCAATTGGAGATTAATGCTTTCATCTTTATTAGTGTAATGTAAAGTATTTATTAGACTAGGTGCCTAAAAATATAATTTTCTTATGGTGTGTAAATTAAAAGTATTTTTTTATTATTATTTACATGTATTAGACTAGGCCTGTGGGTGACAAAATATATCATTTACAAGTATTTCTTACGTACAGTACATGTATTGTTCATGTCCATGTCCGAGTGAAATTTACTGACGCTAAATCACAGCTTAGGAATTACTCTATTAAAGAAACTGGTAGGATATCACATGTAGTTCCAGCTGAAAAACATTATAGAATGACCGTTTAATGCAAAGGGTGGGTTGTTAACAGTACAGGGACGGTTTTAAAAGTCCAAATACTCGTTAAATACATTAAAAATATATATTTCCTCTACCGTGCGGAAATTCGTTTTTCGTGGGTGGTCTTGGAACGCATCCCCCGCGAAAAACGAGGGATCACTCTATATTTGAAATGAACAGTAAAACAAATGTTGAAAAAAGATTGTCTGTTGCTACCGTATTAGGGTAATGCTGTGCTATGCCAAAATAAACTATCGTTTGGAAGCAAACTTATTACAACAAACACATGTTGTCTGATTAACTCCATTCAGTAATCCGAAGTTCTGTTCCATTTTCTGAACATGCAAGGCCACCGTTTTCATGCTCTAACTCAGTACACTCCACTCAGGGTAGCCTCATTGTTAGTTTATTTGTTGTCGGGTAACCTGGCTTTTTTCATCCCCCTTTCTGGTGCAGTAGTTATTTAAATATTGCAAATATTTTTTTTTATGTGTTAAGGTGCAGAATCTTGGAATATATCCTTGCTTTTCTAAGCAGTTCCGAGACAGTCAAAAACTGTGTATCAATTCAGAGAGGAAGATGATATGGCTTTTTAATGCTGAGGAACGAAAGAGACCAACAGTGACCAACTACCATTTCATGGTGGGATACAGTAAAATATAACATTTCTGAAACTAGAATTTGTCAGGTTCGCGGGGCGGACTGACGGGGCGGACGCATACGATAAAACACAGATAAACTTTATTTACAAAAGGAATAACGAAACAGAGGCAGAGACTAGGGCAAAAACCAAAACGAGGGAAAGCAGGAACAGACAGACTTGAGACTCAATGACGACGGAGAAACAAAACAATGACAGAGGAAACGAAGCGAGGCACGGACGAGACAAAACGAGGAACAGAAAAACTGAAGGGAGCAATACGACTATGACATTAGAAATGAAACAACTGGATACGAAACACAACCAAGGTGAAATGTCCGATAGAGGAAGTGAGAGAAGGGGACTTAAATACACACACAAACGAGACACACCTGAAACGGATAACGAGGAATACACACACACACACACACACACACACACACACACACACATATATATATATATATATATATATATATATATATATATATATATATATATATATATATATATATATATATATATATATATATAGAGAGAGAGAGAGAGAGAGAGAGAGAGAGAGAGAGAGAGAGAAAGAAAGAGAGAGAAAAGAAAAGCTCCTTTAACATGTCTCAGGGCTGCTAGTTTGTCACAAAATTGCCCTTTGAGAGGTCTGGAAGGAGCCGCCGCTGAATGCTTCCATAATAGATTTTGGCTAATGTTTGTTTGCATTTCAGTCTAATTACACTTATTTGTTAAAGTAAGTGTCATTTGCTGAATGTGAATCTGGCACATCATAAAATACTTTTGTAGCAATAACTTATTTCCCATAACAATGTAGCATAACACTGCAATTAAGATTTTTGCGATCAGAATACTTTTATGTTTGGTACTTGAACAACCCTTTCAGCATAATCTTAAACAGCTAACAGTGGAATTGGTTTCACTTTGTAGTACGTCTACCATGGGTTTGTGTTTAGCCAATAAAAGATAAAACTGCTTTCTGAACACTAGGTTCACTACTATATTTTCCCACTGACAGTTGCCCTGTCCAAAATGCTATAGCTACATGTTCTATAATTTTAATGATTTAAAAGGTAGTTAAATAATCTATTTAATTTCACTTCCTCAAAATTCTTCAGAAAATCAACAAATAATACCTTGTTCACATTCAAGCGTTCTCCTGGCTCTATAATGAACACACTCTGATCCACAGCAGTGACAGCACACAGTGAACCGGGCAAGGCCGATATTTGGAGAGTATTCTCTTCACCAGGAACTGCTTCAGTAGGAGAGAACTGCAGTGAAACCTAAACATCACAATAGAGATACATTTTTTACTCAGTTAGCTTCTTCACCACAATCAGAAGAATATATTCAAACTGAATGATTGCAAGCCAAATTTGCAATTGCCACCTTGTTTCTGAAGCATTTTTCCACATTAAAAGTCTTGTGTGCAGCAATGATGTTCTCACTGGGGAGTACACAGTAAACCAGAATCTGCACAGCAGGAGCGAGCTCAACATCGACAGATAGTTTAAATGAGACTTTTCCCTTTACGAGTTTTTTGGATTCTTTCACTTCAACCTTTTTATACCCATGATGAAATATAGCTCCTTTAGATAACACCTGTTAAAGACAGAAGAGTATAAAATAAACATATTTATCATGTCTATATAATTTGGAATTGACAGAATTGAGTTCACTACTCTACATTATTAAATACTCACCATGTAAATAATATCTGTGCTGTATTTCTCAGCAATTTCTCCAACAAAATAATATTTAATGTTTATGGAAATTTCAGCACCACACCTTATGGGTTCCTCTAAATTCTCTATTAATAATTCACTGTACACTGGACTGTAAGGTGTAGCAGGTTGGAAAAGAGATATACTTGTGTCACTGATCCTAAAGAAAGGTGTTTGTCTGTGGTGTTGGTAGTTTGGATAGACACTTGCCTAGATGACAGAGGAACAATAATTAGTTTCAGAGGGAAACTGAAACAAAAACCACAAAATTGCTGATACAATTTGATAATTATATCATACCAGCAGTGAAATCTGTGTTATAGGGTCTTTAGGTGCATTAACTGTGAAATTTGCCAAACCATAATCATCTGTAGTAAGATTATGAAGCAGCTTTGCTGACCACCGGTGACCTTCCAAAAGATACACCTCCTTGTTTGGAACTGGTGCTCCACTGAAACTTGTAACTTTAATCTGTGAAGTAGATTTGTTATAAGTTTATCAGGCAGTTCAAAAATGGCCTAGTGCAATAAATAAAAGTAAAAAAAATGATTCACCTTTCCTTCTATAACTGTGTCCCTTTCAAAAGTTTTGGGAACGTCAACAAACTCTGCTCTACCGATTTCATAGGAGATCCTGGTAGTTGCAGATGTTTTCATGGAAATGTCTAAGAAAATGATAAGCACATATGACAATAACAAACTTATTAAATGATGAAACAGATTATATATCAGTACAAAAGTCAGGGGATTCTGACTTTGCAGGATGATCTGGCATCAGATTCAGACAGCAAAGAAAGGTAGGGATCTACATGTAGTTTTGTTAGATTTAGCTAATGCTTTGGCTCAGTGCCACAAAAACTTTTGTGGAACGTTTTGAGATCTTCCAGGTGCCAGACAAGATTACTAGGCTGGTTAAAGCCTATTTTGACAATGTTCAGTTTTGCTTTTATACATGATGGGGAAGTTAAATGATAATCTCAGGTTGGCTAGGCTGAAAGTTAACCTGAGCAAGCCTAGAGAGCTATTGATTGTCATAGGAAAAGCTGTGCAAGAGAATTTTGTGATGGAAGAAGAAATTATCCCTACGGTATTGGAGAGACCAGTGAAGAGTTTAAGCAGATGGTATAGTGCAGTGCTAAATGATAATGAGCAATGGGTGGGACTAAAGGCTGCATTGGTGAAGGCCATTAATACCATTGATAGTTCATGTTTGCCAGGGAAGTTGCCAACTTCAACAACTGCCTCTTGTAGTGTGATATGATGAATCTATATTAATTTCTAATAAGAAGTTTGACTTTCTGAGATTTGACTTTAATACACAGACATCAGAGACATCTCCAATTCACACAAGCTTAGATCGGAATTTGAGATAACCCTTCCAGCAAGCACTGACCCCAAATATGTTTCTAAAGGTCTGTATCAGAGAGCCATACAAACTGACACTACAGGCAACTCTAAGAAACTTTTATGACCCAAGGTCTCTGGGGTCAAGAGAAGAATCTTTGGTGATAGCAGAGAGGCATACTGACCCAACCTTGATTAAATGTCCTTGCACACATCTTGAAAGACTGTTAAAAACCAAAGAATCATACATTCCTTAATTCCTAAGTTTACCTGGTGAACAAGTTGCATATGGGTACAACTGTATGAAATTAACTCAAATTAAACAGTCAAAATGGGTGGAATTAATTTACTTGTGTTTTGGGTCACCTATTTGTATGAACCTTTGTGGGAACCAAGGTAACTACATGCTCTGTGTGTTATTTGGTTGAGATTTATGTAAAACATGGTTTGTCTGAATGGTATTACTTTGTGTTAACATATAATCTTTTATACTGCAAAGGTATGATTCAGAATCCTTGGATGTTCATTCAAAAAGAATCTTCCTTAAGTCTTTGTCTTGTCAAGTGTCATAAATTTTATGTGATGTCACTACCAAGGTACAGGAAACAGCCAATCAGGAGCAAGAGATGCTCCAATCCCTGAGGACCAATCCGGTATCCAAGGTGGATTTCCTAAAATCTGGTTAAAACCCAGTGGCATGATAAACTTAACGATAAAGTTTTTTTTAGCACTCAGAACAGAACTCAGAACAGGAGAAGAACAGAAAGAAAATGTAGGAAGCACTCTCTCTCTCTCTCTCTCTCTCTCTCTCTCTCTCTCTCTCTCTCTCTCTCGCTTCCAGCTCTCTCTAGCTTCTCTCTCTTGCTTCCAGTGGGCAATGCTTCTCAGCTAGGGTGGTCTGTTAAGTCTGTTAACAAACCCAGAACTTCCAACCTGAAGTTTATTTCATGTTATTATTTTATTATCTAACCCTAGTAGAAACCTATAGTTTAATAAAAAACTATAGTTTAACTCCCGCAAAGCTCAATGCCACACCCAGAGCATGAAGGAGACCTCAGACCTATGACCCTCAAAGTGGTGACAAGAGCTTCAGGATCAGTGATGGAGAAGGCCACATGCATCCACAGAATGATTTTCTGAGCAAAAGGCCCAGGAAAGACCTGCATGGACATGACTCACAAGGAGGCAGACCAGCGATGACGGAGAATTCCTACAGAGACCTTCAGAATGCCACCAGCTCCAACAGAGTGGTCGCCATGTCTCTGGCCAAGAGGGAGAAGAGGAACGTCAACAAGGCCTGCATCTTCAGAGCTCCGCACGTCAGTGACATACTCCCAGCTATCTCCAGTCCATCTCCAGAGATATGTAAGGTCACATGGTTTCATTTATTTCATAGCTCAGGAGTGGTGCTGAATAGTTTGCTGGATAAACTATAGCCTTTTTAGAATTTAGGATAATTATCATAGAGAAATTCCCTCATATATTAATCTCCCTGCTCCCTTATGTATCTCTGTAATCCATTACATTATATGAATGTATAATCTATATTCATTATTTGATATTACATTTAATAAACCAGTTGTGTGATAAAACCAGTACTTGGTTATTTGTTTGTGTGTGCACCTTTCTTTTTTGGAATTATTACTTTTAGTTCAGATTAAATTTCAGAGCCAAGAACCTACAGCGTGTCAATGAGCATAATTCATTAATAATAATTAATTATAGCTAATTCTGCTATATTATATGTAAAGTCATCGAACATGATGACCTACATGTCCAAGCTAAAATTGGACAGGTAAAGTCACTACATATTACTTAATCGTTCCCAAACATGGAGCTTAACAAAATCAATTAAATAAATAATTATTAATCAAAGGAAAATTAATTATCATTGACTCCGCTATGTAGTATTTATGCCGCCGCAACTTGGGGCATAATTATTTTACTAAACTCTTATTAGATGGCCATTGACAGTTTATGATGTTTCAATCACAGAAGCAGGGAGAATGGAATGGGTTATGAACAAGACTATAAGGAAGTGGTTAGGGGTGCCGTGTTGTTTAAGTATTGTGGCATGGTATGGAAGAGGGGTACTGAAGCTACCACTCACAAGTTTAGTTGAGGAATTTAAATGTGAAAAGGTGAATCATGAGTTGTGTTTGTCAGGATCTAAGGATGCAGTGGTAAAAAGCAGCAGCACCAGTCACAAAAACAGGAAGGAAGTGGAATCCGCAAATGGCAGCGCAGGTAGCCAGGAGCTCATAAGAGCTAAGGGATGTGCTTGGCCAAGTGTGATGTGGAAGAGCAGGCCTTGGGTCAGGTGATGCGTGGAAAGAGTTTGGTAAGGCCACATCACCAGAGAGAAGGTGAATGATGACTAGTTTTATTCACAAGCAGGAAGAGGAGTCATGGTGTGCAACAGCAGCGTCACAGGCAAAACAAGGCCAGTAGCTTCGTTGGGATAATCTAGAAGTCAAATGTCACATGGCAAGAACTATGGGTGATTAAGGTAATTAGTATTAAGTTTTGACTTGGAGTAACATATGACATAATTCCAATGCCACAAAATCTTGGAAAGAGGGTACGTGAAGACCCTAGTTGTAGATTATGTACAGGGGTTGGCATGCTGAAGCGTATTCTATCAGCTTGTAATATTAGTTAGATATACATGGAGACATAATCAGCTTATTAGGGTATTAGCATGTTTATTGGACAGCAAACTCCTAGTGGTTTATTAATTACATAGTGGATGTAGTAATAATGAGTTTAGGTTTGTGCGAGAGGGGGAATGTGTTCAAGAGTGTGTGCAGGCTATAAATTTTGCTAGACGTAGCTGGTTGGTGATTGGATCATAAATGGCCACAGCAATCTTAGTGGTTAGGTGCAGGAACAGTGGGTGATAACAGGATTTTGGCTGCCAGTAGAAAGAGAGTGGGATGGGCCCTATGTGAAGCTCGAATGAATTTTAATAGGATATTTTACATCTTATCTTGTGTATGATTATAATATACAATTTGCCAGCTGTCAGAAGTGCATGCTTTACAATGTGTTAGAGACTCACCTGTCCCTTCCTCTGTCACTGTAGCTGTAGTGTCAAGAACATTTTTTAAATTTTGTTCCAACTCAGAATTGATGAAATGAGAAAAGTTGAATATAGCAGTGGTGCATCCATCCTCCTCCATCTATAGGGAAAAAAATAAAAGCAATTATTTGGTAATAACAACGTAAATAGAGTGAAAAAAATGGTTGTACTCTAATATAAGTGCTTTATACACACCTCCACTGTATCAACCAGGCATGGTGAAATCATGGTGGGGCCCTGATATTGATAATTAAATTTCCGGCACACTTCCACCAGCGTTTTACCTGTTACTGGCTGTCCATAAGTGTACCTTTAAATATACACAACTGCATGAATGGACGAATAAACATTTTCTTAAACAAAATGAGGATAAAACAAAAATTCGTCTTGTTGGGGCTAGCGCAAAAAGGTATTAAAAAATGACTAAATTAGGAAATTAATCTACTCAAGTTAAACTGGTACATTGTCAGAAAACGTTAGGTTATGCATATAACCACTGTTCCCTGAAGAAGAGGAACGAGGTACAACACAAGCTGTATGGGATATTATGCCTCTTCCATATCTGGCTGAAGACACCTCTAATCATGCCTGTAAAGCAGATGACGCATAGTGACGAGGGTAGGTGGGCCCGCCCCTCACCTATAACCTCTGGACACTAGCGTCTCTCTTCAGTTCAAGATGCTGATCTTCACCGAGCTAATAGTGAAGCGGGGCAGCCCGTGTTGTACCTCGTTCCTCTTCTTCAGGGAACAGTGGTTATATGCATAACCTATCGTTCCCTATCAGTTGATTCACTCGGTACAACACAAGCTGTATGGGATCTAAATTCACGCCCCGAGAAACAGACACCGAACCAAGAAAGCAGCCTAGTGCATGTTAGACCCTATAGAAAGGACAGCATGAGCTACCGAAGGGGCCAGCACATCCAGGCGATAAAAACGAACAAATGTATGAGGTGATGCCCAGCTAGCAGCGGTACAGATGTCTCCAACTGGGACACCCTTAAAAAGAGCCCAGGATGTAGCTATTCCTCTTGTGGAATGAGCCCTCACCCCCTCTGGTAAATCCATACCTTTGCTGCTGTAAGCTATAGAAATAGCTTCTAAAACCCAGTGAGAGAGACGTTGTTTAGACAAAGTCCTGCCACGAACTGGGTTAGCAAAACAGACGAAAAGCTGGTCACACCTACGGAAATCCTGAGTACGATTAATGTATGTGCGCAGTGCCCGCACGGGGCAGAGCATGTGTAGTCTTTGCTGCACCTCAGATGTAAATGGAGGAGGAGAGAAAGAATTTAACTCAAAAGCCAGTGAGCTGTAAGACATAGGCAACACCTTTGGCACATATGTTGCATTAGGACACAGAGTCACCTTAGTGTCCCCTGGTGCAAACTGGGTACAAGAAGGGTGCACTCACAGTGCGTGGAGGTCACCCACCCGTTTTGCAGATGCTAAATCTAGGAGTAGAGCAGTCTTATATGAAACGAACTTGATGTCCACAGACTCCAGTGGTTCAAAGGGAGGTGCACATAGTGCACCAAGTACCATACACAGGTCCCAGGGAGGAACAGTGGGCCTAAATACAGGCTTTAGGCGCCTCACCCCCTTCATGAAACGTATGGTTAGGGGGTGTGCTCCTGGTGACAACCCACCAAAGCCCTCATGACAGGCTGATATAGCTGCCAGATAGACTTTTATTGTTGAAAAAGAGAGCCCTCGTTCAAATAACTCCTGAAGGAAAGTTAAAATATCAACAATGGAACATTGGAAAGGGACCAATTCCCTCTCCTGACACCAAAGCTCAAATGCATGCCATTTAAATGCATACAGACCTCTTGTAGAGGCTGCTCTTGCACTCTGAATAGTGGCAACTACATTGGAGGGTAAGCCACGAGCCATTAACATTGACCTTTCAGCGGGTAAGCGTGGAGACACCACAACTCCATTCGAGGGTGAACTATTTCTTCACCTGCCTGAGACAGGAGGTTCTTGTGAAGAGGGAGAGGCCAAGGGTCCCCTGCAAGAAGACTGATTATCTCTGCGTACCATGGTTTCGATGGCCAGCAGGGGGCTACCAGAATTAGGGAAAGGTTTCCCTGGTGCACTCTCTCCAGTGTTGGCAATATAAGAGCTACTGGAGGAAACGCATAGAGAAGAGTGTTGGGCCACGGGTGTGCCAGCGCATCCACTCCCAGGGGTGGGCTGTGGTCCATTAGAGAGAAAAACAGAGGACAATGCGCGTTTTCTCTGGATGCGAAGAGATCTACGTTGGCCCTGCCAAACCGATCCCATATCTGCATTGCCACCAGAGGACCACCTCTGGAGAGAAGGTCTGCCCCCAGGTTCAGGTGACCTGGTATATGCGTCGCCCTGAGTGACAGAAGGTGGAGACTGCTCCACAACAGAAGGGTCTGGGACAGCTTCAACAGAGGAAGGGAACGTGTCCCCTCTTGCCTGTTTATATAAGACACCACAGTGGTGTTGTCTGTCCTGACCAGGACATGCTGCCCACACAGAACGGGGAGAAAGTGCTTTAAGGCTAGATGAACCGCCAGTAGCTCCAAGCAATTGATGTGGTGTGAGCGTTGAGCCAGAGACCACGCCCCCTTCACCACAACCTGGTCGCACACTGCCCCCCAACCCGTTAGGGACGCGTCCGTCGACACCACTTTGCGAAACAGAACTCTGCCTATCGGCGAGCCCTGACACAATAGGCGGGACTCCCTCCAAGGGGACAACGCTGTCATGCATGCTCTTGTCACAACTATCCTTTTCCCTAATTGACGCGAGGCAATCAAGCGATGGAATAAGAGCCAGCGCTGAAATGCCCGCATTAGAAGTAAACCTAGCGGAACTACCGCTATTGCAGAAGCCATCTGGCCCAACAGCTGGAGAAACTGGCGAACGCGCAGTTTGCGTCCCAGCTGAAACTGAGCGAGGCCGTCGCGAAGCGCACATATTCTGCGCTCTGTCAGACCGGCCGGAGAGCGATATTTCTAACCCCAGAAAAGAAAGTTTCTGACTGGGGATCAGAGAGCTCTTCTTTAAATTGACCGATAAGCCCAGCCGCTTCAAATGAGAAAGCACAGCGTTTGTATCTGTCCGAGCTTTCACTTTCGACCGCGCTATTATAGCGAGGTCGTCCAAATACGCGAGCACGCGCACTCCTCGCCCCCGCAGCGGGGCGAGAGCTGCTTCCATACACTTCGTAAAAGTGCGAGGAGCTAGAGAAAGCCCGAATGGGAGAACGAGCCACTCGTACGCCACTCCCTCGAATGCAAACCTCAGATACTTTCTGTGATCTGGATGGATTGCTATATGAAAATATGCGTCTGTGAGATCTATGGACGTGAACCAGTCCCCCGGGCCAATCGAGCGAAGGAACTGGCGCAGAGTTAGCATTTTGAAAGTGAAGACTCTCAAATGCTTGTTTAGCACTCTCAGATCCAAAATTGGACGAGCCCCTCCGTCCTTTTTCGGCACAACAAAGTAACGGCTGTACCAGCCCTTTCGTGATTCGGTCTGAGGAACCACACTTATTGTCTCTTTGCTGAGGAGATTTCTTATCTCCTCCTTGAGGACCGCTGCAGCACTGCCCGATACTCGGGTGAACACCACGCTGGAAAAGCAGGGAGGGGGAATTCGAAATTGTAAACGGTACCCTACACACACTGTCCTTTCTACCCAAGGAGAGACTGCGCATGCGCGCCACTCTGCTGCATGAACTGCGAGTCGGCCGTGATAACAGCCTATTTGTGGGGAAATGAGGCCCTCCTGTGGCTGAGCTGGGAAGCGTACAGAATGCTTCCTCAGGCTCACTAACGCCAGATCGTTTATTGTTTTGCTTGAAACAGACACCTTTATTTCCTGATGTACAAAATGAGACTTTATTAAGGCACATCGAGGAACATAATGCTCTTTTATTGCACCCAAACTGGGGGCTTGTAAACACTGTGGGAAACCCACCCACCCCTGAGAACTGGGAAAGAATTGAGGGGATGTTTGTGCACACGTGTCTGGGCAGAACAGGTGCTTTGTGAACAATACTAGGGTAGAACGTGTCCTTTTTGGACTGGGCCCCGGTACGGGAGAAGGGTGGCGCCTCTTGAGGGGCCTGAGGGGAGAGGCTGCGGTGTCTCCGAGCCTCACAGACCTCTCCCACACTGAACTGAAGGTTAGGATGAGTTAGGCTTCTTCCTCCTCACCGCTGAATCCTTCAGAGGTCCAGGTGGAGGACCCCTGCTCCAGGCGGAGTGACGCGGGGCCTGTTTTTGTGGTTGCTGCTTAGGAGGGGGGTTCCCTGGAAGAACTGCTGGTGCAGACCTCTTCACAGCGAGAAATGGAGTGGCAGACTTACGAGCGACCCACGCTGGCTTCTGCTTAGCCTCCCTTCTTGGCAGAATAGAGCGCAGTGCCTCTGTCTGCTTTTTCCTGATCTCAAATTTAGCCTGAATGGCTTCGAGAGAGTGACCAAACAAACCTGCAGATGAAACTGGTTCGTCCAAATAGGACACTCGGTCTCTTTCCGACATATCGGACATAGTCAGCCACAAGTGGCGCTGAGCCACCACCGTTGATGCCATTCCTCTGCCCAGCGATGTGCAGCACAGCGGGACATGCGCAGGATGTAATCCGAGGCAATTCTGACCTCGTTAAGCAAGGCGGTTAACGGGCCCTCCGCCGGCAGTTGCTCTCCGAGCTCGGCCAGACACATCGCCTGATATGTTTGGAGTAGAGTGACCGAATTCATAGCCCTAGCTGTGCCTGCCTGAGCGCGGTAAACTTTATCCAGCTGCGAGGAGAAAAAACGGCAGGGCTTAGAGGGAAGCACGGCTGGTCCTGCTACCCCTAGGTTGTGTGATGGGGCGAGATAAGCTGCTAGTGACGGCTCCATGGGAGGGGGGTTCAGCAGACCTGTCTCCTCCGCCCCCTCTATGTCGAGAAATGGAGCAAAACCCGGAACCGCCGTACGGGTCGACAGTGGTTTAGCCCATGAGGACTAGCTCGGCGATGAAGTCCGGAAACAGCGGGAGACGGTGTTTCACCGCTGTCGGGACCGGGGGAAGGAAAAACCCAGAGAATCTCGTAGCCGCTTTGGTTGTGTGAGGAGCGGGCCACTGGATGTCCAGTTTCTGAGCAGCACGGCGATAAAGGGAGATAAAGGACGTGTCCGCCTCGTCTTGTTTCCCCCCTAAAGCCGCTGCAACAAGAGGAGCCGGTAGGTCCTCCTGCTCGTCCTCGGAGAGACCGTGCTCATCTAACCCGAGATCAAAAGGGTTGTCATCCTCGAGTTCAGCTGCGGGCTCGGGGATCCGGGGCTTCATTAGGAGAGCAGGTGACTGCGAACCCATTTCACACACGTCCCCCAGACTCTCCATGTGCTCAGCCCAATTAATACACGGCTCACCCACTGATTCAGCCTCTTCAGCGTCCGAGTGAGAAGGCTCAACTTGTTCGGAAAACAGGGGATCCTCACGGTCCAACGCTGCTTGTCCGAGAATTTTTTCAACAAACGACACCCTGCGCTCCAGGGTAGAACGTCTGAGCCGGTGACAGAACTCGCACGCCTCAGGCTGCAGTAAGGCCCTCCTAGCATGAACGATTCCCAGGCAAACTGGGCACGCATCATGTAGGTCCTTCTCATGAATAGCGAACCCACACCCTTGAGGACAAGGGCGGGGGACTTTCCTGCCATGGCGGGTAGCTGCTTGCGAGCTCATTTAGATAGCCGTTAGCAAAACTAAACGGGCTAGCACCGAGACTAGGCAAAGCGAGCTCAAGAGAAGAAGGCAAAAGACGTTCCAAAATAGCGCTCCGCGGAAATACGACTCACCAACGTGAGGTTGTTGCCGTTCTTTCCTATTGGAACAGTAAGCTATTTGTAGTGTCTTTGCTAAGGAAAAGAGCTAACTAGCTAGCTAGATTAGCAGAGAAGTGTAAGGTGTTCTTAGCGAGGTGAAGAGCATAAGAACTGAAGAGAGACGCTAGTGTCCAGAGGTTATAGGTGAGGGGCGGGCCCACCTACCCTCGTCACTATGCGTCATCTGCCTTACAGGCGTGATTAGAGGTGTCTTCAGCCAGATATGGAAGAGGCATAATATCCCATACAGCTTGTGTTGTACCGAGTGAATCGACTGATAGGGAACCATCATGGTGGAAGTATCCTCAAGGGTATGTTTTCTGTGTGTTTAATTAGGGAATATAATTGTACCTTATTCTATTATAATTGTAGATTTTAAAAATGTTGATATCATATGCCCTATTTCATCTTGAGGACTTGTGTTCTTTTATTTTACATTGTTCTATAATGAAAGATTACAAATATTCACCTCTCCTTTTGGAGTACAGAAGGTAATGTACCTTTAGGAAACAAAACTGGACTTTACAACCAATGTTGTACTTTTAAAGATTCATTTACACTGTTCGTGCATTTAATGATAAAAATGTACCTATAGCGTACCTTTTTCTGGGTACAGTTTGTGAAACTAAATTTACATATAAAGCACACATGGGAAATTTTATATTATCAACCTTTTTACATTTTCACATCTGCAGTTCTTTTGAATGACTGTGTTGACTCAGCGTGAGTCTGGCTGCCTCAGTTCAGCAACAGATGATTCTTATATGGACCAGATGTCTGGTGAGTTTTAGACAGTTTGGTGACTTTTGGCCCACTCCACACCTGAGCCAAAAAACATTACTGCCATCTACAGCAATAATTTGAAATACTAATTTTAAATTCAATTTCATGTTTTATTAGAAGTGGTGTTACCACAAAGTGTCTTTGTGAGAAATATATCCCCAAGAAAACAAGCATATTTGGCAGCAGCAAAGAACATTCACTCAGATTAAAAAGGGTAAAAACTCAGACCAGTATCTTGGAGTGAATCGGATTTTAAAAACCCAATGCACATTTGGAGCATTCCTGCAAAATCTTACTGCATGACTTCACAAGCAACTAAGAAAACATCCTGTGCTGAAAAAAGAGAGCCACAATGCAAATTAAAACTAGTCTGTTGCTTTTTAAACAGCAATTTTCATTTTTATTTTAAACTCAATTAGAACTGGCTGCATGTTGCGTGAAGGGATCTTGACCCTTTTAAATGTTTAAGGGACTTTATAATATTTCATGAACAATGAGAAAGCCAATAGCTTTTTCCATTAAAAAAATCACAGTTGTATTAGCAATTTTAATGGATTACTTTTGTCTAAATAATTTAATAACTTCTTTTCAAATATTTTTTTTAGATATACTGTATTATTGAGTATCATGTCATCACATTATAAACATGTCTGATGCATGCAATACTGAAAATAAATAAGCAGTTTGAAGATTCTGATTGTGATTTGAAACCATCACTCACTTTCCACAAACCCCTATCTTCAGCTTCTGTTCTCCAACACTCTGTTGTTCTGGTGCTTTCACAGTAACCTCAAACCTGGGTAAAACTAAAAGCAAGTTTACTTTGATTGCAATCAATTACACCTTTTAATATTAACAGAAAATACATCACTTACTGTCACTTACCATATTTCTTCACTTTAAATGTCTGTGTTATTGTCCTATCACCAGTGACAGCCAGTAAATTATACAGGCCCTCGACAGCCTCAGGATTGAGCTTGTGAGAAAGCTGCAGTATCAGACCTGTCGAGGACACATTTATCCACTGACCAATCCTGTTACGTCTAGTGTCCTGTTTGGTTCCATGAAAGACACATTTTCATAGTGACAGAATTAAAGATGATCTGAATAGTCAATACTGATGTTAAAATGTAATATAGTTAAAGGAGATGTCTACGATTGTGGGGAAATGCTAGTGAGCAAATATCCTCAGAATGTAATAAAAAGTGTTTTTTATTAATATCATGAGCATCACCTTTAACATAAATAACCAAGTTTCATAAAATATATTTGTGTGTGTGATTTCATCTTACCTCAAGCGCTACTAGGCTGTACTGCAGAAAAGAGTGAAATATAACAACACATTTTGCTCATTTTGATTAAGAAACAATAAATACAACTCAGAAATCACTCAACATATCACAACACCTTTAGCATATTACATCTTTCATTCCAACCCTCCTCCTAATGTTACATAGTGCAGTTTCTGCAGTGCTGGGCCCAGAGTAGCAAAGACAGATTCTCTGTCCATACTGCAGGTCATTGAAACATTAGATTTTTAACTGATTACAAAGACATTTATAGTATAGTTTATGGCCACAAAAAGTTTCCTTACCTTTTGTTGAAGTGGTACAAACTCAGCATCCATTGTGACAATTCTAAAATTCACTGAACATAAAAATGCCTGACATTAACATTAACACCAAACAAAACTTAATGGATATTGAGCTATTAAGATATTAATGGAAAATTCCAATATACTGAGAATCTAAACTCTGTCTCAGGGTTGTGCAAATCCTGCACTGGAAGGTCAGATATCTGTTTCCTGCTCCTGATTTATCTGCACATATTAAACCAATGATACTAAATACACTTAATATAGAAGCCATTGGGCATTTGCTATTATTAAGTGTTTACACCAAATGTATGTCTTTAAAAAAAACTGAAAACCATTTGTAAATGAAATGTTGAATCTAGAGATGTCCTGATTACATTTTTTTTGCACCTGATCCAAGTCATTTACTATTTAATTTACCTTCCGATATCAATCTTAATCTGATGCTTGTATTTTCCTAGACCATACATCTACACAGTACACACTTTGAGTGCATTATTTATTCAAAGCAATCCAATGTATTTGTTTAAGAACTGAGCAGCTCTGCAATGCTATAAGAAAAACAAAATGCATCCAAGATGTAAACAAAGGATGTGTTTATAAACAGCTCATATACATCGAACTTAATGAAACTCTACAGTAATGTCAGGATTTGACCCTACCCTCCTATGATTTCAGTTCTCTTGTTTAGTGCTTTCCTTCACACATTATTCTGTGTAAATTATTTCCAAGTTGTCATATGTTTCTATTTCCATGCTCCTTTGGGTCCTGTGTTCTGTCTTTCTGTGTTGTCAGTCTTTGTGTATTTATATGGTTTCTCATATCTTTATGGCTGTTGGTCACTTTTCTGTGCAAATTTACTACTTATTCCTACTGTTATCTCTTTCATTTTGTAGTGTATTCTAAGCCTCTTGTCATGTTTGTGATTCTTGTCAGGTTGTAGTTTCTATGGTTATGGTTTGTTTCTAGTATTTTATGGTCCTCCTAGTTCCTGTTTACTTGTCATCCTGCATAGAGTATTTCTGCTGCTTTATTTGTGGTAAATGTGTTGTCATGTTCCTGTCTTTCTTGTTCTAGGATTTCCTTATACAGTTTATATGCATTTCCTAGTTTCCTGTGCTCTTTAGGTCTTTAATTGGTAATTCTCTCTGTGTGTATTCCCTGGATCTCAATTTGTTTGATTAGCTTATGTTCCTTATATTCAAATTTATTTTGTTTGTCTCGATCACCGCATGCATATTGCTTATGTGGTCTCTGCCTTAAAATGTATACATAAGCAATATGTTTTATCAGTGTAGCAAATGGTGAGGAAACATCCTCCACATTTAAAAAAATGTGTTTTATTATTGTTATAATTATTAAATGTATTGGGAACGTCACAAATAATGTGTCTCTTCAGTTTTTAAAAGTTAAATATGAACTGCTGATATGTTAAGTGACTGTAAATTTTCTGAATTCACATTAAATGGTCAGGTATTTCAAATGTTTATTTACAGAATATAGCAACTGCCTGAATGAGTTGTGAATCAACAGTAGGTCAATGATTCTTCTCTATGTAGAGTGAGGCTAAATGATAGCTTAAAACAATTAAACAATTAACTGGAAGTGGTGAGATATATTGCAGAAGAGATTACTTACCAGTCTGACCAGGATTGTAGATTGGTTTATCAGTCTGAATCAATGTCAGGTGGTTGTAGGATTTAAACTTAACTTTACTTTCCTCAATCATCACAAAATTTTCCCCTTTGACTTCTACTCTGATCACCTGCACCGACTGACCTTCAACCTGTGGAGCCTGAAGAGAGCACAATATCTGAAAATCTTCATAGTGCTTCCAGACCTTAATAATAATAATAATAATAATGTGCAATCATTTGTCATTGTACAATGAAATGTGTCTCTGGCATTTGCAGTGAACACACACACACGCTAGTGAACTAGGGGCTGTGAACACACACCCAGAGCAGCAGGTAGCCATCCCTGGCACCCAGGGAGCTGTTGAGGTTTTGGTGCCTTGTCCAAGGCACCTCAGACATGGTTTGAGGAGGACAGTGCTGTTCCTTCACTCCCACCATCCCCAATTTTCCTGCCAGTTGTGGAAATCAAACCAACAACCTTTCAGCTCTAAGCCCTCTTCTCAAACCATTAGGCCACAGCTGCCCTAATAAAGCTCACCTGAAAATCAGAGCAATGGTGAAATTCCTTCTCCACTTTTTCCTCTAGAAGTGTTCTGTTCTGGTGGTTGTGAACCAGATAAATGGTTATTTGCAGAGTTTCATTAGGCTTCAGGAGGCTGACACATAATTTAGCATTAGAGCCAGACTCTATTACTGCAGGAAATGCCACCATGAAATACCTAAAAAGAAAAACAAAATTCAAGATAATGTCAAAGTAATCCACAATAAGAATAAAACTAAACATTACTTGAAATGTTCCCTACTGGTCATCAAAACCCATAAAAAATAGTCAATTTCAATAAAATCCTACCATTAGAACCTTAAAAAAAAACACAAATTAGATGCAACGCTACATTGTACATGGCTTTCTGAATTCACCCTATGAGGTGGTCTTTGGTGCACTTAAATGGTAATGCTCAGCTATGAATCTGACTGCTCAGTTCATTTAGGTTATGTATTCTAGCAAATACATGCTAACAAGGCTGAAACTTTGATTTTCATTGGAGAGGGCCTTTAACAATAGTTATTACAATTAAACATTACTAAAAATGTGAGTTATGTAAAATACAATAATTACTGCAAATCATTAATTGAACCTCTCAACCTATTTATAATAGCTACCCATGTGGAGCAATTTGGTAAATATTGCTAAATGCATACAACAATGGTGTACTGCTCAAAGTCATATGAGCCAAACTAATATATTTATTTATATAATATTTTACAATAGGGCTGGATGATATGGAAAAAATTTATATCACAAAATATTTCTTAGTTTTACTGACAAACCTAAACTTCTTGGATTTTCCTTTAAAATCGAGTGCAATGAACTGAAGGCAGTGCCCCATAATGAATGTCAATTAATGCCTGATGCTCTAAATAATGTATATTTAAAACATTTATATCATTGTTAATAAAACAGTTTATCTTGTGATATACATTGATACTGGATTATTGTCCAGCCCTATTTTACAGTGTCATACAATGGTCTAGAACAATAATTATCTACTCACGGTCCTGAGGTTTGTCCATACACAGGGATAAATAGAAAGCAGGCTAACATTAGCCTTTTCCACACAGAATCTCCACTGCCCACCATGATGAAGTGTGTTTCCCAAAAACGGGTAAAATTCTTGGCTCCTTTTTAAAAAGGTTGTTCAGCCCACAGGAGGTTTTAAATAAACATTCAGCCTACTCATCTCATCAATGAATAACCTTTCTAAGCACTGAAAACTGACCCCATAAGCTAAAACATGTCCAAAGCACAAATGGAGCCAGTAGGTTGGGGGGGGTTGGGTGGGTAGAAAGTCCCCTGGATCTCACACTTGAGGGAGCCCTGAGCTACGACCAACAACAAACAAATACATAGTAATAAAATGTACAGATCAGAATCCTGTTAGATGTTAATTAAATGCAAATGGTGATAAATGTCAGAACATGTTACTGACATGAATAAACCAGCAGCGCAGAAGAATACAAAACCAACTTAATTATAATCATACACAAGATGAGATGTAAAATATTCCTTGCCAATCCAACAATCACTTTAACTTTGGTTTCATTAACTCAAGGCCCCAAAAAATGTGTACACCAAAGAAGGAACAGACAAAATATGATCACAAATACACTGAAAGGTCACTGGATTAGGAACGCCTGTCTAATGACAGGTTGGCCCACCATTTTGATTAATTACAGCACAAAGACGTCAGGAAACAAACTCCACACAGTGGTGAACATCCTCCATATGCAACTTGACACCCGATCACTGCAGCAGCTCAGTGTGTTGATAGACTTTTTTTGCTCAAAGGGCAGTGATTTGCACAGCTCTTTGCAGCATATATCAAACATGTACAGGGTTGCAGTCAGGCCAAGGCAGTTTGAAGAATTCATTGTTCTTTTCCCCCAACCATTCCTGAGTTATCCGAGTCTAATGGCACGGAGCATTGTCCAGTGGGGACAATCACACACAAGATCATGTGTATATTGAAATGCACCAGCAAGAGGATGAGAAATAAGTTTAATGATAAAATTACAATTAAATATCTGCTAATAATGTACTGATGTTTGTTAAAGTCTGGAATTAATTTTAAATACAAAATTAAATGTGCCCCTGATATAAAATACAGTTTTAACAACTACCAATCCATGCAAACTTTGTGTGACTGAGAGCGAACATGACAAACAAAGGTTTTGTCACACTCACCTTTAACCTCCCACTATTTTCTAAAACTTTCCAACTCACTGTTGACTGTTTACTTAAAGAAATGCATCTGGTCACTGACCTATTTCAGATGTACAAACATCAAACCAACATCTTGATTGAGCAATGGGATATTAACAGCCTCTTCCTAAGTGAACAAGGACTGATTTACTGGAAGCCTGTAGTATTAAGGCTTCAAATCATATAACTGTGTTTCAGATAAATGTCTACTAAATAATGCTTTTCAAACTACACATGATTCTCCCATGTATTAGTCAGTCAGCTCATGGAGAAATAAGAATCTAAGAATCTATCAAGTTGCTGTGAGTTGTGGGAAAATATCTCTCATGTCTCTTCACAGCTGAAAGCAGGTCTTGTGTAAACAGTTGGACATGTAATAAATGGCAATAATGGACATGCCAAATAATGACATGCCAAAAATAATAATAATAATAATATAAATATATATTGCTTATATAGTCATATGCACAAATTCTAAATAAAAATATGCTAAGACATCCAGTATTTGATTATGTCTGCAACAAACAAACATTACATGCTGATAAAATTAGCTTCAGTGTGCCAAATATTGCACATAATCTTTTAACTTAATAATAATCAGATCATTCATTCATCAACCAACGCATGTTTTTGGACTGTGGGAGGAAACCCATGCGAAAACGGGGAGAACACACCAAACTCCTCACAGACTGTCACCCAGAGCGGGACTTGAACCCACAACCTCCAGGTCCCTGGAACTGTGTGAGTGCAACACTACCTGCTGCACCACCGTGCTGCGCCTTTGATGAGATAATAAGAAAAAAACAAAGGATAGAAAACTCTTGATCTAAATCTCCCTACCTTCTGTAATGCCACAAATGGTCAGCGTCAGCGAAAAAAAAATCACTTTTGAGAAAATCAGTGTGAGAAATAAGTATAAGGATTAAAACTTTTTTTTTTCATTTTTATATCTGCTAATTGATATCCCTTCGTTGCCAAGAAAGTCGGTAAGCATTGCATTTTACTGGGAAAATACTGCCAAAATTACCAATTTTCATTAATACATGCATTCAATCCTTTCACTAACTCAGTAAGTGTCATCATCATCATCTTTACCACTTAATACATTTCAGGGACTTGGTTCAGTGAGTGTCATGTAAATTCATTAATCTACATAACTAAAAAAACAAGGATTCAGTTAATTTATATCATCATATTCCAGTATAACACTAATGTTTACTTATTGAGCTGCTCCAATGTTTGCAAAGAGATTGCACAGCACTTGATTGATTCATTCATTCATTCATTATCTGTAAGCGCTTATCCAGTTCAGGGTCGCGGAGTTCCAGAGCCTACCTGGAATCATTGGGCGCAAGGCGGGAATACACCCTGGAGGGGACGCCAATCCTTCACAGGGTAGCACTTGATTCTTCAAATCAAAAGAGGAATGTATGTGTGTTGTGTGTGCAAAACAGAAAAAAACCCATAAATTTTTGGATTTTGCTTCTGGAATATCTCTTGAATACATATATATAAGTAAAAATTCTTTACTGGCTGAAGTGCCCTTGAGCAAAGCACCTAACCCCCAAACTGCTCCCCGGGCGCCGAGATGGTTGGCAGCTCCCTGTTCCGGTTGTGTGTGTGTTCACTGCCCCTAGTGTTTGTGAAGAATTGCTCACTAGTGTGTGTTTGTGTGTTCACTAACACGGATGGGTCAAATGCAGAAGCAATTCCCCTAAGGGGATCCATAAAGGTGCTTCTTCTACTCAGGGTTCAGTCCAGCTCCACCTGATCTATGGTAACTTCATGTTTTTTTTGCTCCTGCTTATTGTAATAATGAGTTACTATTTTTAATATATTTGGAGATACATTGGAGAATGTTGTGTGCAGTGAAAAAAAATAATGTATGTTTACTATGATTACTAACATTACATATTTTCAAAATGGTCAGCATAGACTGGGGAACAGATGACAAGGAAGAAAAGGAAACTGAAGGTGATGACCGCTCCAATGACGAATGTGTTCTTGGCTTCGTATACGGTATGTCAAAATTCAGTTCTTTTAGCTGTTGCTCCACATTGTTCCAATGAGCCTGCTTTAAACAAATCAATAATTACAGCCACCAGCTGCATGCTTAGTGCTATGAAAACCTTTATTATTTGTACTGTGTAAGATAATCCACATTATACACCACTAAAAAAGGGCAGTAATATGGAATGATAACTTTTCATAACCCAATGACCTTGCTGATGTTCATATTCTATAATTCCTTTTCAGAGAGGACAGATAAAAGCCCAGTCCAGCCTGATCCACTGGTTGAAGGATTAATCAATTTTGATGGTGCTGCAAAAATGCTTACCCATCCCACAAGTTCCTTGTTATTCATTTATTTATTTATTATTATTTAGTTTTTTGACTGGCTAACACTGCTGGCTTTGTGGATGTTTACTGTTGGACGATGATTTCCACTTTGTTACAAATTGACCATTCATAAAGTGGTGTGTATACTAGACTTTATTAATAAGTGAAATTGTAGATACAAGCATCAACATATAGAATGGGGAAACATAAAGCTATCAGCAATGACAATGTAAGAAAGAATATGCTTTTTTTCCCTGGAGCTGTGGTTTCTGACTGCTCATCATGAGACAAATTAACACAGGTCAGTGTTGGGGAGCTACCAACATGAGCGCATGGACAAAACCTGATGGAAGCTAACAGTACGTTTTTACATTGCTTCAGGTCATTTTTGAAAATGTACTTATACTTACTGAATATGTACTTACTGGTTTTTTGTTTTTTTTTCAATTTTAACCACACTAATGACATCTGCAATCTATGCATTGTACTATGAGGAAAATTCAGGTATTATAACCAAGGATTTATATGTTCTTATATACATATTTAGAAGTGAATTTGTGTGGTCAGCAGGGGTTCCGGCTAACTTTTTCTCCTCTCTCCTCCTGTCTAAGTCACTAATATTCTCCTCTGCTCTTTAGACACCTCTTTTTTTTTTCTTTGACTTTCCTTGGACAACAGATAAGAGTCTTCTCTGCTCTCTGGTCTTTTCTCGCAATGTAGTGCAAACAAATACAACTTAATCTCCCTGATAGCAAGGAGATGGCAGACCACTGTTGTCCCACTGAGAGCAAAGTTGGAGGTCAACTAATGTTTTGCACAGCGTTTTCTGGGCGGACCGCTGGTGATTAAACAGAATTTTAGACAAAATTTTAACACTTTTCCATTCACAGTCCAATTTACATTTTTTCCTTGATTTGTTCTTTTGTTGTTGTTTATAAATAAGATTAGTAAATAATTTTAATCCAGCACAGTGCCAACATGTTCAGCATAATCATTTTATATCAGGCTCATACTCATTATTATATCTTTCATAGTTGCTGGTAATATTTGTATTAGTTTGTTTTCCAGAATAAAAGTTTCTGTAATTTTAAAATCTGTTTGAGGAGATTATAAATGAGTTATGTCCTGTACAGGACAGTAATCTGAGTGGTCCAAGGGTGGACCAGCAGTGGTACATGAATTTGATTTGTTGATGTATTAAGTTTTTAAAATATTTATTTTTGTATACTATGTATTTTTATATAGATGCATTTCTTATATTAAGGATTTAAATCATGAATTTAAAGAAACCATTAAAATGTCTCTGGCTTCATTGGTCGCTACATGTAAGCATAAGAATATACAGTTTAAAATGCTGATGAACTTGTTGGGTGTAAACTGACCTGTTTCCTGTGGAAGCGCTGGTGGGCTGCAATGATTAAACAGGAAATATCTTAAATGACAAGTCTTCTTAGAGAAGTCTTAAATTGTGTAGTCCAGACAAACGTGATGGTACCTGCCCACTCTACTTCAAATCCTTTCATGAAAATGGGACACACCTTGTAGTTGCCAACAATCAGGGCCATTGCTGTAGCTTCAATCCTATTTGGCACTTGAGTTCAGAATGAGTGGTGTGGAAAGGAGAA
Source organism: Hoplias malabaricus (assembly GCF_029633855.1). Taxonomy (NCBI): domain Eukaryota; kingdom Metazoa; phylum Chordata; class Actinopteri; order Characiformes; family Erythrinidae; genus Hoplias; species Hoplias malabaricus. The sequence continues at coordinate 33,938,927 of NC_089801.1, read as the reverse complement.
AAGTACAAATTTAAATATTTAAATGTAACTGATGTGGCATTGGAAGAGTCAAATTTCATGCATATTCAACTGTTTTTTTGGCATTTCTATAGACTGGAATTTCTCCACATATATATATATAAAGAAAATGAAAAGAGAAATTAAATAAAAGAAAAAAGAAGAAAGAAAAGAAAATGAGGGTACCATCCACTAGATGCTTCTAAATGTGTTTACTTGAAACACAAATTTCTACAATTCCAAACTGAACCAACCATAAACGTTTGTAAAATAATTTCCATACCCACATACATTCAATCAGTTATCAAACAATATTAACATCATTAGGTTTTTTTTTAAGTCTCAGTAAAAATTAGATATATCTCACAAGACAGGAAGACGTTAAAGTCCTTTAATAGTTTATGAGTTCTGTGAGCAGCCTTTACGTAAACAATGGGCGATAGAGGAGTTTCCCTGAAGTAGAGTAGACTTGGATATCCAAAATAGTGCAAGGTCCTTTGAATGTCAGATGAGGAAAAATCAGTTCAACTGTCCATTCATGACATGATCATTTCATCTCAGAGTTTCTCAAAAAGAAAAAAAAAATAAATAAAATAAAAAATAAATGAAACTTCTTGAAAGAGACAAACAGATAAGCACTTCAAATGTACTCAAAGTAAATCCAAAGGTTCTTCATCATTTTCCCAATTTAATCAGTTTCTTCTTACGTGAAAGAACAATATTAATAAGTTAATTATTAAGTTCCTCAAACAAGATTTTACAACAGAGCTGTGAAGCTCACTTCAGCTGAACTCCATGCTTTACAATGGCTTGTCCCTATTTGGCTTGTAAATCATAAATAACACCACTACTACTACTGAGTTAGAATAGCAACTTATAAAAATAACGTGGCAAGTTCACAACACAGGCGGCACCGTGGCGCAGCAGGTAGTGTCGCAGTCACACAGCTCCAGGGGCCTGGAGGTTGTGGGTTCGATTCCCGCTCCGGGTGACTGTCTGTGAGGAATTTGGTGTGTTCTCCCCGTGTCCACGTGGGTTTCCTCTGGGTGCTCCGGTTTCCTCCCACAGTCCAAAAATACACGTTGGTAGGTGGATTGGCGACTCAAAAGTGTCCGTAGGTGTGAGTGAATGTGTGTGTGTCTGTGTTGCCCTGTGAAGGACTGATGCCCCCTCCAGGGTGTATTCCCGCCTTGCGCCCAATGATTCCAGGTAGGCTCTGGACCCACCGCGACCCTGAACTGGATAAGCGCTTACAGATAATGAATGAATGAAAGTTCACAACATCGTGCCAAAATAGCAAACTTGTGATTGGTCCTTCTGTGTGTCAGTCAAATTTAGTAGGTGATTCTTGGCAACATTAAGTGACGACATGTACCAGACATTCCATAGACCTTACTCACCTTTTCTTTTTGTTTATATTGCCTCTCTTACTATTTGTTCTTTTTCTCAACCATAAATAATGAATTCTGCCCCAGGGCTGCCTTGAATCAACTCCACTCCCCACTTTTGATCCTGATCTAGATCTAGATTCGGGCCTTGAATCTTGCACAGTAACCTGCTCTGAATTGCATTGGACTGTTCAGCCCATATTGCCTTCACACCAGTTTATTTTCATCCCACAATATCACTGAGGACCTGTGCTGCACGGTTTCATCTTCACAATTTTCTCTCTCTCTCTCTCTCTCTCTCTCTCTCTCTCTCTCTCTCTCTCTCTCTCTCTCTCTCTCTCTTCAAGCGGAGGAGGATGGGTTCCTTCTTTTGAGTTTTGGTTCCTCTCAAGGTTCCTTACACTTGCTCTGAGGGAGTTTTGCCTTGCCAATGTCACAGTTGGATTTCTGATAAAGTCTTATCATCAGGATCTGTGTAATATACTTTTACTGTACCACGTTTGCTGTACGTTTTAACCCAGCTCATTTCTTTAAGCTGTATTTTAAATGGGTGTCATTGTTGAGGCATGAAAATCTACAGCCTGACAGGATGAAACTAAACTGCCCTCCATAAACATGAAAATCTTTTCTAATGCCAAGTTGTAATTACACTGAGAATGCCACAACACTGACAGCAGGCATGTTAGAACATAAACAGAGAATGAGTCAGATATCCGTACTTCATCCACAAATCTTTCAGTTATTCTTTATGTAATAGTACATTTTTGTTTTATTTTCTTCATTTGTTTTTTTTTTTACAACCAATGAGCACTGATTCAATGATCATTAGGTTATCATTTCATGATGTCATGGACTCTGTGCCCTGCTTTTCCCTAATCCAGTATATTGCGTTTATAGTAAAACATGCAGTTATGACTCCAAAAATAATATGCAGGATGCAATTTTTAGCAATATATTTAGAGTAAAGTATATATAAATCTACCTGTCACAACTGAGCCAAATACACACTGCATTAATTTAATAACAGCAGTTTTTCAAGTTTTTCATTGTGCTCTTGTTTGATAAAATGATTCAACAATGTCACATTTAAATGCTGCATGCACATAATATAGCGAAGTTCTGTGGTCAAGTTCATGCTTATCAAGCTACATGTGAAGAGCAACATGCTTCTTACTAATTTGATTTGATAAACATGTTTTTTTTGTAACATTTCTTTACATTTTAAAATGTTCCATTACCATTCGATCCTGCTGACACATTTGTTTTTGTTTTCTTTTTTGTTTGTTTGTTTTAATTTAGAGATGGCACAATGGTGTAGTAGATAGTGTCGCAGTCACACAGCTCAAGGGACTTTATTATAAAAGAAATAATGTTTTTCAGGGTCGAAACATGCAATGTCATTGCCTGACCATGTTAATTTGCTAATCTCCAAGCCTACTGAATAGGCTTTTTATTTAGATCTCTATATAATTTGCATGAAAAACAAGGAGAGTTGAAGCAGCTAAAATTGGTCATAAACCAAACAGCTCTATTTCTACTCATTCTGTTGGATAACATTGCTAAACCATAGCTCCTCACACTCCTTTTACACTGAGGTAGGAACTTTCTAATCTTTTCTCACACAATCCACAGAATTATTTCTTAGGAGCTATTGTTTGAATCCAAAGTTCTTTTGTGGTAAGGCACACCCTCTTTCAACTTTCGTTTTCTCAGAATTGGCATCTGTATACTTTCCTTTCCTTTTTAACGGAACATCCCTGACTATGAAAGTCTGCATTAAACCAGTAAGAGTTGAGGATTACATTTACAGATAAATGTTACAAAATAACTTTAATTGCAAGTTAGTTTAATAATATTTCGGTGCTTTTTAGAAGCATTTACATTTCTCTGTTCACCATGAATGATTTGCACAATATACAGGGAGACTACTATGCTGAATGATATAGAAAATATACAAATAGAAAAATCAAATATATTTACTTTAATGCTTGTTTTTTCTCTTATGTTCAGTCTCTCTCTCTCTCTCTCACAAGCACACACACACACAGCTACCACACCCTCTTCCAGACTCTTACATTTCTTGTTGCTGAGTCTCAAGGTTCAATATAAATTCAGCTTCTGAAGATCCTCCTGGAGACCACCAAACAAACTTTAAGTTATAGTAAGTATTCTATTTACTATGTATAAACATACTGTCTATGTCTATACATTTTTGTTGATGTCACTGTGGCCAAGTTATTTTCTGAAGATCTGTTTTTTTTAGTTATGCTATTCTATCAATTCTAATTAAGCATTAATAAACCATCTCTGAAGCCACTTTAGCTAAATGTTATATGCACATTTTGTCAAGTAGCACTTTGTGCCTTTGATCCTCATTGGTTATACTTTGATATATCCAATAATTTACATAATATTGCATGTCTGGGAGTCAAATAAATATGTACATATGTAAAAATATTTATATACATGCATAAGGAAGCAAAGAACATTCCCTGCTAGTTGGGTCTGTTGTTACTACTCTGAACTTGGCATGGTATAAACTGTGTATGTAAAATTTGCAGGCAGGCAGGATACCTAATGCAAAATCTTTGTAATGCTTATTGCATATACAAACAACTTCAGGAAGAAAACTGTGATGTGTCCCAAATAGATTTCTTTGAGAGATGTGAAAGCATATGGGAAATGTGAAGTTTATAGCTGAATATAAATTGTCTTAAATTTTGACATACAACACACCATTGAGTGCAGGAACTTATTATATGATCTACACTGTGCACTACAAAGGATGTAGGGAGACATTTGCAAGAGAGTGAGCAAGAGACCAGACACGTAAATATTGGACTGGACTTTGCTCATTGGCATGTGCTAAAAGAGATAAAATTAGACACAATCAGCTATGTCAGCCTATGCTCACTAACATCTTGTTGTGGTGTTAGCACACAACAAAAATCTGACAGTAGAGTGTACATTTCTGCCAAAACATTTTATATATATAATGTATACTGTGCTGTCAGATTTTTATTGTTTGCTAACACCACCACAAGATGTTAGTGGGCTGACAAAGCTGATCTTCACAAAATCTAAAAATATAATGTAAGTGCAAAAATATGGTGTAAACTGTGATCTTACTGTCACAGCTGGGCTGGACAGACAAGAGAGGCGGACGTACATCTACACACACAGGAAACACACATCTACATACACAGGAAACACACATCTACACACACAGGAAACACACATCTACACACACAGGAATCAACCAGGGAGCACTGACACAAAGGGACTATATATACAAAGAGCATTGACAAGGAACACCCGGGACTGATAACGAGAGGGCAGGACTACAAAGGAGACACAGATGAGGGGGCGGAGCTAAGGCAGGACTAGGGCGGAGCCAGGAACAATAATAACAGAGCCATGTGCAAGAGCACATGGTGGGGAAAACAGACATATGACAGGACCAGGGCGTTACACTTACTGGTTTTCTCAGTTCAACATTTTGAAGCTTAAACCAAAAATAGAAAATTCTATGTACATCTTTAGGTTATTTGGTTAAGTAAAAAACAAATGGGGTAATATTTTCAATGATTTTCAATTTTTCTAGTATTTCAAGGAAAATAGGAAACTAAAAATCTTGAAAACTAATGACACAGCATTTTCTTTTCTTTTTTTTTACTATTCTAAATGAAAGAATGGGCAGCATAGTGGCACAACAGGTAGAGTCGCTGTTGCACAACTCCAGGGTCCTTGGGTTGTAGGTTCGAGCCCTGCTCCGTGTGACTATCTGTCAGGAGTGTGGTGCGTTCTCCCTGTGTTCATGTGGGCTTACTCTGGGTGCTCCAATTTCCTCCCACAGTCCAAAAATGCATGTTGGTACGTTGGCTAATCAAAAGTGTCCATAGGTGTGAACGTGTATCTCCCTGCTAAGGACAAGCGCCACCTCCAGTGTGTATTCCTGCCTTGCACCCAGTGATTCTGGGCAGGCCCCGGATCCACCACGACCCTGAACTGGATAAGCGGTTACAGAATGATTGAATGAATGACATATTCTAATATTCAAACATTTTCTTCAACAGGATGATACTCTCCAAATGAATAACAGAGGTATATGTTTATCATTTCTAAATATAGATTACATTTTATTTTCAAATCACCCTTTTTTTAAAGGTTTTTGCACTTTTTACATATCTTCTTGTTTTTCCTAACAAGAAGATAAAAGGACACTTGGAAATGACAATACTCCTACTCCACCCAGGACAAGTGAAAAACAAAGAAGGCATTATAGCCCTGAGAGGACAGGGGCTAGTAAGTAATTTTTTTTTACAATCTTCAATGCTGAACATTTCATTTTACCCTCGTACATTTGATGTTATGGGTATATTTATTTTAGTCAAAAACATACCAAAAGACAACCTTCCTAATGGTCCCAAAAACTCCAATCACAAGAATGAAAGAGACACAGCAGGAAATGTCTGAACAACCTTTCCAAATTGTTAAAGAAAAAAAAAGAAATAATAAAAGCAAAAACCAGAACTTGCGGAATGAAGTCCACATCCTCCAACAATTACTGCACATGTAGGGCTCTTTGGACACAGCACAAGTGCAGAAATAAAGTGTAAGGCCATTGCGCAATCACATGTGGGATATGGTGAAATGCTGTGTGGTAATTCGAGAAGCACCATTACAATATTTACAGTAATATTTGATACACTGAATACTTGATCAACAGTTTTGTTTAGGCAATGTCCAGTCCGATGAACCCACCTCCCTATGCTGGTGACACAGTGCATTTTAATTATGGCGGCAAGCAGCTACAAAATATATTCAGATTATAAGTATTTAATTTTATTGTTCTTATCAACAATAATCATAAACACAATAATTAAAAAACAAATTATTAAAAATAACTATAATTAACTACAAAACAGTACTTGTAATAATATTATAACTAATAATACTAAATATATTATGATAATAATGATAAATAGCAAAATAATATAATGTCAAAATTTGCACTTCAGAGAGTGACATGAGTAAAATGTGGCATTTAGGTTTAGCACCTCAGCACATATTCAAAATTAGAGCCAATATTAACATATTAGAAAAAGAAATAAAACAAACAAACTGCAAAATATCTTTTTGCTATGTTGAACTCAGCAAATACTGGAAATAGGAACTGTGCACATTATTAAGATTGCTCTCACTAGAAAAGGTACAAAATGTGTCATTTAACCACTCGTGTCCAGATTTTTCATACAACTCTGTCTGACACAAACTAGGTGAAGAGCAATAAACATGACCACTGCTCTCTAATAACAAGCATATGACAATGGCAAAAAAAGCAAAAATTGCAATCTGCCAGATGATTGTTGAACAAGCAAATTTGTTCCACAATAATAGGTAATGAGTTCAAATAGCTACAGACACAAGCCCTTAAAATATTTTTATTACAAGTTCAACATTTAATATAAAGGACCAAATTCCTCTCGTAACATACATTATATATGTGTGTAATAAAATATAATTTAGTTCATGCAATTTCCAGTTTTGCAGTTCATGCCGTTCCAGTTATGTTTGCAAGCAGAACTGACTAGCACTTGGTTTTTTAAATGAAATATTATTTGTAAATTCAGATCAGCCTATGAATACTTAATGACTGTTCTTGAAGTGGAGTAAAGCAAAGGATGAAATATTTTACCACACATATTTTTAATAATTTGCCCCTAATGTCATGTGTGCTGTCTTAATTAATTTACGAATTAGTTACTCTTTTATCATTGTCTTTGTAGTGAAACATATCAGAAATGCCAGAAGGATTATGGCAAACGTTAATAACAAACTCTGCAAATGTGAAGACCATAACCAGCTCATTCAATATGTCAGGTACAGTAATATAAATATTAGCACCATATGAATATATGTAAATCACAGTTGAAAAAGTCTATATAATATTATCTTTACATTAAGCATATCATATGTACACTTTCAGAAAAACTGCCTGGAAGGGGTATACTATTAGTCATTAAAGGTGCAAACAGAGTAACTGTACCTTTAAAGATACAACAGTGGCTTTAAAGTCCAATTGTGTTAATTCCCTAAAAGTACATTATATTCTCTTCTTCAAAATGAGAGGTGGATATTTGTAAACTTTCATTATAGAACTGTGTAAATAACATAAGTCCTGGAGTTGAAATATTCCCTAATTAAAGGTATGAATAGGTGCACAGCAAATTCACCAGTGTTAAATCAACACCATTAGTGTAACATTGTAAACTTGTCAACACTCTCAGTGTTAATTTAACACTGATAGTGTTGATTGAACATTGGTGAATTTGCTGTATGTGACAATTTTCTAACAGTGTACAAGAACCTTTAATTAATGAATGCAGCATGGCATAAGTCAGTATGAATATCTTCATTTTGGATTTTTAAAAAACATCTGTGATGTGTCAATACTCTTGACGCATTCTTTGACTGACAAAAATAAACAAGGAAAAGATTTTTAATTTTATGCCAATGGATTTGCTAGTCTTTTGTAAAGATAACTGTAATTGCAAATATTTTTTAATTTGATGCCTTCCACACACTTAAGTTAGGTTATGGGAAAAATATATTGGAAGTTCAGCTTTGCATGAGAATCCATCATGCTACTGTAATACATATGAAATTAAATGAAATTTATTTTTAAAGCACATTTAGAAACCAAAAGGGCTAGCCAAAGTGCTGTACAGTACAAAAACACAGACACATGGGCTCAAGAAACCTTCAGAAAACCACTGTCAATGAATACATCCCACTGCTGCATCAAGAAATGCAACCTGAGACTCTACTGTGCAAGGAAAAATCTATACATGAACTCTATGTATTTTTACACAGACAGTGGAAAACCGTGCTAGGTAAATGAGTCCAGGTTTCAGGAAAAGTTGTTTTTTAGGAAAAATTAATGTCAATTAATTAATGCCCCCTACCAAACTAAGCAATCGGGGAGAATGGCCTTGGTCAGAGAAGTGACCAAGAACCTAATGGCCACTCTGGCTGAGCTCCAAAGATTCTCAAATATTATGGCAGAGTGGATAGACAGACACCTTCCCTCAGTAAAAGTTTCCCTGGTCTGATGAAAAAGAGATTGAACATTTTGGCCTCAATCCAAATATCCAAACATCCAAAAACAGGTCATCTCCTGCTCAATACCATCCTACAGTGAAGCATGACGCTGCAGGGGTATTTTTCTGCAGCTGGGACAGGGAGACTGGTTACGGTTAAGAGAAAGATGAATGGAGCAAAGTACAGAGATATTCCTAATGAAAATCTAATCCTCAGCACCTAAGACTTGGCCTATAATTCCCCTTCCAACAAGACATCAAGACATCAACACTAAGCACACAGCCTAAAGGACACAAGACAAATCTGTCAATGTCCTTGAGAGGCCGAGCCAGAGCCCTGACTTGAACACAATCAAACATCTCTAAAGAGACGTGAAAATAGCTGTCTACTGACAGTTACCATCCACCCTGATAGAACTTGAGAGGATCTGCAGAGGAAAATGGCAGAAATCCCCAAATCCAGGCTTCCATACCTTGTGGAATTATACTCAAAATGATTGGAAGCTGTAATTGCTGCCAAAAGGGCTTCAACTAAGTACTGAGAAAAGGGTCTGATTATTTATGTCAATTCAATATTTTAGTTTTCCTTTTCAATAAATTTGCAAAAATTTCCTAACTTCTGTTTTCACTTTGTTATTCATGTCATGTCCTTGTTTATGTACTTGTATGCATTTTTGTACACAGGGAAATAATCTCAAAACTGGATTCAGTTGAAAGGAGGAAAACTACTGTGGGTGTGTTTGGGAGGACAGGCGCTGGCAAGAGCTCAATGCTAAATACCATCCTGGGGCAAAAAGACTTGTTACCATCAGGAACAGTTTGTGCCTGCACATCAGTCATCATACAGGTTGAAGCCAACATCACAGATTCCAGCTACATAGCTGAGATTGAATTCATCTCTAAAAGGGTAAACATGACAAAACAACAACAACAAAATCGGTATATTGTCATGTAAAACATTTCTACACTCCCTTGCCCAGACCTCAAAAAAAGTTTAGGTTAACATGTAAAGTAATGGCAATAAATAAGCTGTGATTTTAGAGTTGTTGATGATGGTCGAATTTGAATATGCTAATTTTTAAATAACTGACGGTAAAAAGAAGAGACATTGTGTGTTACATATGTTAGTTTTACTAAGCTCTACAAACATACTATAATATAGTTTCAAAAAATGTACAGACATAATTTCATAGTATATTTTATAGAGCTTGTATTTTAATTGTAAACACGTATTTCTATTTTTGAAAATCACATACACTATTGCACACTTTGTAATTTGGTGGGTGGAAAAAATGTACAAGCAACATGGTCAGAAGCACAGTATAACCAGGGGGTTTCACAGATGCAAGAGTAACATGTTTTTCCTCATTTCACAGTCAAATCACTGCTTCCATTTTCTCAATATCATCCACAAATATATATCTCCCAATTAACATTCATTCTTTCATTTTCATTAACCACATTTGGGTGGGTGCAGAGCCTACCCAGAATTATCTCAAGTAAAATACCTACCCTGGACATGGCACCACTCCATCATACAGCATCACACACTCCAGTCACTTAGACACACCCACCTGTGGACACATTAGCACAGTCAGTCCATTTATACAAGCATGTGTTAGAAACCTGTGGGTGGGGCACTGGAGCACCTGGAGGAAACCCATAGTAGCTCTGTTTCATCTCTTTCTTTTTTTTAACCAACATAATCTGCCCCATTGCCTCTGATTTTGTTGTTAATATAATTGCCACCAGGACTGGGATGATGAACTCAAGACTCTTAAGAATGTTTTATCGGGGGATGCTGAGGAGAGAGATGATGCAATGTTTGATCCAGCAATTGAGAAGATCACAGCACTGTATGGAGAAGACAGTGTATTTAAACCCATAGAAGAACTCATGAAGGAAATTAATTTCTCTGGAATCCCAGAGTTTCTCAGATCTGAAATCAAAAAGATAACATGTGATAAAGTAAGTCAAAATGAGCTTGTTCATTGAGAACATTGTGTTTTTGTCAGCCTAGGTGTAGCTAAAAGGGCAAAAAGAAAACATGCTACGTATACAGATAAGTCTTACGTGTTTATGTCTGTGTTTAAATCAGGCCTCAGATCTCTCAGATGAGATTGGGTGTTTCATTGAGCATAATGACCAAAGTCCTGGAGGATGTTATTGGCCGATAGTGAAGAGTGTCACAATAAAGGTTCCCAATTGTAAAGATTTTCTGGAACACGTTGTGCTAGTGGATCTCCCTGGAACAGGAGACTACAACAAGAGCAGACATGAGATGTGGAGGCAGGTAAATATGGCTGTTTGTGTTACAGTAATGTCAAATTCACATGATTTATGCAAACTTGAATACTGATTTGTTATGTTAAAGTTTAACTCATGTTAAAAATAAAAGTTCCAAGATATTCCACTTAATGTTAATGTAGATATTCAGCTATAGACAGAGCTTCCTCTGACTGATTATCAGATTAATTCGCTCTGTGAGTTGGCTGCACCACAATTCACATTTTTAAAATAAACTTCCACATGTTCTGGGTCAATACAAATCTCAGCAGAGAGGTCTCTAAATTCCCAAATTCCCCAAAATTCCAAACTGCTATTTTAAAGGAGCCAGTTTGTAAATCAGCTGAGAGATTACCTATGATACTTCAGTTAACCTGCTTAGAGCAATCATAATTTAGAGCATAACAGCCTGATTAGGTTTAACTTTATTCGAAAGGTTTTGGATGGGTTTGAGATCAGGCCAAGCAAGTTATACCACATGAGCTTGCTTTAGTGGAGGAAAAAAGACATTCTACAATTCTATCACTTTAATGCTACACTGAACAAAGAGAACCAATGACAGTGACCATTGTTGTTGATGTACTGTATGGTCATTTTACCATTTATTGCTAATCCCTAAATTGAAAATTAAATTCTGTTTCATAGAAACTGAGGGACTGCTCTACAGTGTGGATCGTAAGTGAAATAAACCGTGCTGTTTCTGACAAGGAAGCCTGGGAACTTGTTTCTAGCAGCATAACAGAAATGGCAGAAGGTGGAGAGTGCAAGAGCATCTCCTTTATCTGTACCAAGACTGATGATATCAATCCACAGAGCTACATGAAGTAAGGCCTGTTACAATTATTACATAACTGATCACATTTTTTTGCAATGACCTTGAAAAGTGAGATTCTGTTGTTTGTTTATTCTCCTGAACCCGTATTTAACTGAGGAACATACAAAGGAAATTTCCAAGTATTTTGTTCATATAAACAAGTATATGATCTGATGCCTGTAACACATTCCAAAATTTGGGACAGAGGTATTTCCCCTTGTATTATGTATATTTTTGGCTTTTAGTATTTCTACATTAAAACAACAGCTTCTAAATGATTGTGATGTTCAACGAAGCTGTAATAGGGAGAATAGGCTGTAATGAGTATCTTAGGCTGCTACGCCGGGTCCACTGCTAGTTTACTGGATTAAGCAAATTCTGAATCATGGGGCGGAGGGCTCTTGCGAGAAATGTGTAATGCTTTACGGCTCAAATTTCAGGGTGGTTACCTAGCTACAAGAAGAATCTAGCTCAGTCTTCCTGGTACAGACATTATGGCAGAGAGAGAGAGAGAGAGTAGAGAGAGAGAGAGAGAGAGAGAGATAGAGAGAGAGAGAGAAAGAGAGAGAGAGCAGCCATACAAGAGTAAAAACTGGACTGAATTTACAAAATAGACATGAGGACACAAGTTGGAGCAATAAGTAACTTCCTTTACCGGGATTTGCTCACTTTTTACATTAAACATCGATTCTGGTTTTTTTTCAGTGGGTTTCTGTGTGGTTAAAATTGCTAGAGTTACACTTTGTGTCAGTTGCACCCAAACTTTGTTAAGGACAGTCATATAATCAGGTTTTTGAGAGTTACTGATGAACTTGGGCAAGTGCTAGTGCTTGCTAACATTAGCCGGATTAGCTCACTTTTTAGCATTGGACATAGATTGTGGTAATAAGTGCTTTTCTGTCGTTGGCTGTGTTAATAACAGCTAGAGTAATACCAAATTTTAATTACACAATCCAATGTATATTATGAGTGACATATGGGTTTTATCATGTAATCAATGTCATTTTAGTTAATTACACACATTCTCCTGGCTCAACATCAGCTGAAGCACAGAGAGCCATTCATGAACAATGTCCATATCCCTCTGTGCTTTGTGTGTGTGTGTGTGAGAGAGAGAGAGAGAGAGAGAGAGAGAGAGAAATGGAGAAGAGAATAGAGAAATTTAAAAAGTAAAGTAATTTCAACATTCATGTACTCACATTCATTCCCTGTGGTCCATGTGCAGCTGGGTTATCAAGGCACAAACAGCACCTTTCACACATGCAAATCTCATTTTTGCTTACAAAAACCCATACGAACATTGTCCCACATATGAGTGTTAAACTAAATTCATATTTCTAAACTAAAATTAATTTGGTAAGCCAAATCTTTGGGATTCTTTGTACATCTGTTATTAAAATACATTTTTAAGAGAATTAACAAATAACAGATATTTGGTTTTATTGTATTCTCCAAAAATACCAACATTTACTAACCAAAGAACCTAGCTGTGCTTACTGAACATTCATTCATTATCTGTAATCACTTATCCAATTCAGGGTTGCGGTGGGTCCAGAGCCTACCTGGAATCATTGGGCGCAAGGCAGGAATACACCCTGGAGGGGGCGCCAGTCCTTCACAGGGTAACACAGACACACACACATTCACTCACACCTACGAACACTTTGGAGTCGCCAAAGTGGACTGTGGGAGGAAACCGGAGCACCCGGAGGAAACCCACGCGGACACGGGGAGAACACACCAACTCCTCACAGACAGTCACCCGGAGCAGGAATCGAACCCATAACCTCCAGGTCCCTGGAGCTGTGCGAATGCGACACTACCTGCTGCGCCACCGTGCCACCCTCTTACTGAACATGCTGAACTCCAATGGATTTATATTTGTTGTAATTCATGACATGCAATTTGACAAGTATTTGACATTTAGATCCTCAAAGCTCCGAGATGAAGACTTTCAGATTACTCCAGAGGTAACAATAGAATAATTTAAACATTTTACTCTGTGACTCTATATTTAATTTGGTCAAAGTTGGTAAAAATATATTTGCATTGTTTATTATTTATTTGCACAGGATCCTCAATACTCTATGAAGAGAAAAACAGCATGTATAATGCACAGGAATGACAAAGCTAAAGAAATGGTGAAGAAGTTCTTTTTTCAGCAAGACACAGTAAAAGTACTTTCATTCACTTCTCATACACAAAGAGATTTTTGAGGTCCTGTTTTCATATTCACTCACTTAATAAATATCAAAGCAAGTTTTATACAAGTTTCAGCCAACAAGGCTTTGAAAGCTGAACAGTACATATAAAATATTTTAAAACCACACATTATCTTTTTTTACATTTCACTTAAGAAACACTACATAAAACTACAACATAAAAATCAGTAAACAATGTCTATATATTAGCAAACATTTAGTCTAATTAAACAAAAAGCTGTTCATTGTAATAGATTTTTAAAAATGAAAATTATGAATATCAAAATGTATGTTAAAAATGAATTCACTAATTTTCATGGATTTATCAGGTTTGACTGTATGCTACATTAATGAATGGATGCCACTTACTTTCAAAAGGCATAACAAAATAAACACAAATATATCAAATGTTAGATTATCAGAATGCCAGTTACAATATCAGAAAGGCTTCAAACTTCTGTTTCATATTTACTTTCATCCGCTAGAGAAATTTTAACTGTGATGATGACTTCCTTTTTGTGTTCACGGTGAGTTCTGAAGACTTCACCCATGAAAACCCAGTACTGAAACCAGAGGCAACAGGTAAAGCATGAACTCTAATCTCATAAATTACACAGATAAAAATCTGTAATAACACCAGTTTTCTGATCTAAACCAATGTAGAGATACCAAAGCTCCAGAACTTTTTGAAGAAGTACAACAGTATTCATAAAAATCTCTTGGCAAGTGACTACCTTTCTGGAGCACTGGAAATCCTCTTTGTGATTCAAAGTTTCAACGAGATCAATGCTGAAATGGTATGGCACTTTACCAAATTATTTTTATAAGCCTTGAGTTTTTAATGATCAAATCCGATTTTGCCTGACCACATCAAAAACTAGGTGTAAACTCATCCAAAGCACATTGTAATTGGATAACTCAAACTACATTCTGAGGACAGATTGGATGGATGTTAACCACTTTTAATACAATATAATTTTAATTTGTTTTTATATCTGCAAACAATTATGCAGCTGGCCACACTTTACCACAAATTAATCAAGCAAGTCTGGCATTGTATGCAAAATTATTAGTTTTTGCCTATATTTGAATATATATGTGATAACTAATGAAAAGCCTTTTTTACGATTTGTTTTAGGACATAAAATGGAAATGGTACATGATAATATAATTCTAGTAAAAAAAGTAGGATCAAATCTCATCTCTTAACACGTTTAGTGAAAGTGTAAAGGGAATCTGATCAATGTATATTTATACAAATTATCTATGCAAGATGTGAACTGGTTATAAAATATTAAATGAATGCTATGTGAGAATTGTATTTTTTGTCTCCTGGGCTCCCCTATGTGTTGCTGAGTGTAAATCATGTTTACAGTACTGTTGTGAAAATTAAGTTACGCACAAACACATCCATCTTTCTGTCTCTGCCATGAACTGCATTTCATGATTTGTTTATGATCATGCATAATTTGTGCATTATAAGTAATTACATTTAACATCTGAAAGTTATTTGTCAATATTATGTATATATGGTAACTTAAAATAAAGTATGAAGAAGATATTTTTAAACTAAGAGGTAAACTAAGCACTTGTGCACTGGACAAAAAAAGGTACAGTATTCTCTGAAGTAATCTGTTTACATACAAATTTTAAGTAAAAGTACAAAACATAAAAGTAGAAACACTAAAAGCAAATGGCATTCTTTAAAACCTTTTTAATTATTTAATATTTTAGAGAACTGAGAAGTGTAGACTATATGATGACTTGAAGAAAAATCTTCAGAATGAAGTTGGACACTTGCAGGAATACTGTGGCCAAATTTTCAACTCTCTAGGAGAACTTCTGTTAAAAGCAGCAAAAGAATCTGCAAAAAACTCTATTGAAACGGCAAATACAACGATAGCACCGGTAAGTTTTTTTCTTTAAATCAACTCTACAAGTTACAAACACTTACAAAAATGTATTGTATTTATTACTTGGTATTTCTTAGAGCTATAAGGACTATCATGGATTTCACCAAACATTGACAGCACAGTGTAGGAATGATGGATACTGCAGGTCCAAGAAGAGAGGAACAGATCTGAATAAACACTTGGCCCTACTCATGCTAAATCACACTGATGAAGCATTCAGTGAATTCTTCCCGTGAGTGCAACATAATTCAGAATTCAAATATTCATATTCAAAAATTCTAATTAAATATTACTAGTACTTAACAACAGACAATAAAAATGAGCAAGGCATTTTGACACAGAGCAGTACCATTATATATTACCTCTAACACAGAGGCTCACAGTTAAACTACAGTTACAAAATAGTGATATTAATAATTCACATTTCTTTGCATCTTTTTAATCTGTGTATCCCATCTGTGCAAAGAGAGCAGTGGGTCAGGATCATGGGGGCGGACTGACGGAGGTGGATGCACTCGCTAAAACAAAGCAAACTTTATTTTAAACAAAACAAATAACAAAACAGATACAGACAGACACTATAACAGAAAGATACAGGGAGCTGACAGAGACTTAGACAAAGGGAGCTAAACAAACCATACTAGAACACGGAGAGCTAGAGCAAACGAGACAGACAGAATAGAGAGCTAAACAGACTAACACTGGACAGAGCTAAACAGAGTCTTAAACGGAGAGGGCTAAACAGAGAACAAACCTAAACGAGGATCAGCAGAGACAGAACGACTTGGAAACAACATAACAATGGAAATGAGAAATGATGACAAAGGAAACAAGAAGAGAGCAAACAGAAGCGAGGGACAGACGAGACAAACAGACTAGGGAGCGAAACAACAACAGAAACCTGCAGAGACAGACTGACTAAACTGAGTAACATGACATAGGAAATGACAGAGACAGACAGACAGGACTGAGTAACATGACAAGGCAACAATAGAAGAGAAACAACATGACTAGGAAGTGAAACGAGAAACAGACATATGGGTCATATGGACAGACAAATGAAAAAATGAAACGAGAGGGCAGGACTACAAAGGAGACACTGACGAGAGGGCGGAGCTAAGGCGGGACTAGGGCAGAGACAATAACAACAACCAGAGCCATGTGCTACATGAGCACATGGTGAGGAAAACAGACAGGACTTTACACTGTGAAAGAGCTTGCATTTTCTGCAACAGCTCTATATTCCCTGACATTCCCTGATGATAACAAAGACCATTTGTTATAACAAAAACCAAAGCAATTTGAATTTTTAACCTCTGAGAGACATTCAAAAGCACAATCAAAATATTTTCTTCCAAAACATTAAAATAAAATGTCCTTTTCATGAAATGTAGCAGATTAGCCAAGACATTTAATTTGTATTTACATTTTATGCTGAAACTTTACAGCTACTTATAAAATTACATGATTTTTATGTTATTCATTCATTCATTCATTCATTCATTATCTGTAAGCGCTTATCCAGTTCAGGGTCGCAGTGGGTCCAGAGCCTACCTGGAATCATTGGGCACAAGGCGGGAATACACCCTGGAGGGGGCGCCAGTCCTTCACAGGGCAACACAGACACACACACACACACACTCACGGACACTTTTTGAGTCGCCAATCCACCTTCCAACATGTGTTTTGGACTGTGGGAGGAAACCGGAGCACCCGGAGGAAATCCACGTGGACACGGGGAGAACACACCAACTCCTCACAGACAGTCACCCGGAGCGGGTATAGAAACCAAAACCTCAAGGTCCCTGGAGCTGTGTGACTGCGACACTACCTGCTGCGCCACCGTGCCACCCTTTATGTTATTCATTATAAAAAAGAACAAAGAACATTCCAGTGCAGCCCTCATTCAAAGTAATTAGGAGTTAATTATTCAGTTCAATATTCTGTAAAACTGTAATATCTGTTGTGTGATATAAAATACATCTACCAAACAATCATTCATGATTATCAATGATTTGCGATTTGAACTTATTTATCCCTTTCTGTAAAACTGTTGTAAAAAACATTTACAGTGTTTGGAGATCAAATTTGTAATAGTAATGTCCCTCACTACAGCACATAAATGACTACTACCCTATTACTGAAATATTTGTGAAACTTGTGTGACAAATGCTACAAGGTCAATGGCAGTGTGGTTCAACTAGACTTGCTTTATTTTAAGGCACTCTAAATAATGGTACTTAATGCAAGCGTTGAATTTCTCTAACTTCTAATAAATTAAGACTATTTCAGTAAAACTTCATTTTATAATTTCATTTTATTTCAGAGTGCATGAGCCTGTCTCTGAGAAATCACTGCAGGCTCATATAGACAGGTTCACTATCATCAAAGAAGACATGCTCACCAAATATGAAAATTCTCCTGTGCTGATTCACATGCTAAAATTTCTTCAAATGGAGGTAAGACTGTTATCTATTAATGTGAAGGTGGATCAATGCTGTCTATGTAATATGCAAAAGTTTGGACATCTTTTTAAAAATTAACCTCTTGAAAAGAATTGTTTCTACAAAAATTGTTTCTACATTGGTTCTTTGGAAAAAAAACTGCATGATTAATGGGTTCTTTACATTGTGAAAGCGTAGATGGTTGTATACAGCACCAAAAAAAGGCTTCTATAATTGTTAAGTCAAGCTTGTTAGAATAGAATCATTGTGTTTGGTGCCATACAGAATCCTTCTCTGAAAGGTGCTATATAGATCCATCTATATCACGTTAGTGTGGCACCATGGCGCAGCAGGTAGTCGCAGGTAGTGTTGCAGTCACCTACTCTGTGCGACTGTCTGTGAGGAGTTTGTTGTGTTCTCCGTGTCTGCGTGGGTTTCCTCCGGGTGCTGTGGTTTCCTCCCACAGTCCAAAAACACACGTTGGTAGGTGGATTGGCGACTCAAAAGTGTCCGTAGGTGTGAGTGCGTGAATGAATGTGTGAGTGTGTGTCGCCCTGTGAGGGACTGGCACCCCCTCCGGGGTGTGTTCCTGCCTTGCACCCAGTAATTCCGGGTGAGCTCTGAACCCACCGTGACCCTAAATTTGATAAGCGGTTACAGATAATGAATGTATGAATGAATATAGCACATTCTCCATCAACCTAAACAACCCATTCACAATGCAAAGAAACCTTTAATCATGCAAACACTTCTTCTAATGTTCAGGGTCCTTACAGAACCATTTTCTTTACCAAAGAATCTGTGCAGAACCATATTTTTTTAAATGTGTACATGTGGTGTTAATGTGAATATAAATTAAATTTACCTTTACAGACATTGTATTCAAACTTAATTTCCCTAATTTAAACAGGAAATGAAGTTGAAAACAAACACTAAAGAAGAGATTGTTCAGCAAAAAACATTATATACAGCTCTTCCTGAACAAAAAGGCTACATGAGTATGTAAATTTAATATTACATGAACTGATGCATTTCATTTAATTTGAAGAGAGAATAACTAATATATAATTTTAGGTGCCTCTGACATCAGTGGAACTGGATTTATGAAGAAAATGCAGGATATTCTGTTGGACCACACAGGCTCATCAACAATTGAAATGTTCCAGAGAGCAAATATGATTATATTAATGGACAACACAATGGTTTGTATTTTCATACAAACCAAACGCTGTCAACTTGGGTTATGACACTTTTTCATTATTTTCCATTATTAATGTCACAGTTAATGCAGTTCCTATGTATCTAATTATTGCTTATGGTCGAGAAGTTTTTTGTCTGTCTGTTTTTGTTTATTTGTTTTGTTTTAATGAGATTTTTCTTTTCAAAATTTTTACACACAGAAAAATATTAATTTCTCTGTATAAACTCTGATTTAATATTTAAAACCACCATCAATTATACCTAAAATGACCTCAAAAGCTATTTGGACAATTAAGATATATTGCATGAATAAATCTACACTTAAAGTACTAATCATTGTAAAATGGAATATTTGGATATAAACACCTTATATTAAGCCACATCTTTAAATGCCCCTTAAGTAGTCATTTTTGTTTCATGACAAATCTAACTAAATACATGAAAATTGCCAAGTGTGTATGGTTTCATAATATTAACATGTTTAGGTAACACTTTGCAATAACGGTACATTAGTTTATGAGACATTAATAAACCTTAATAAAAGTTTAGGTAATGTTACAATGTCATGTTATTAAATCCTAAAATAATGCTAGTTCATGTTTCTATAATTAAATTATGATTAATTGTAACATTATTTAATCATTTAGTAAAGTGTTATTACCTAACACTGCCTTAAGTACCATTCATTAACATATTCTTATTTTAAAGTACTACCCATGTTTCCTTTAAAAGCATTTCATTGTGGAGGACTTGAGAATAAGCCTAATGGAGTTAATGGAGTATTCACTTCTTGATGCAAACAACTTGACTGGTGTGGGTAAGTAATTTTTACAGCCCAATCCAACTTCATTTCTTTTATTTATTTATTTTTATTATTATTTTCTTTTTTATCCTTCAACTCTATTAAACATTATTTGCAGACTTATACTCAAAATATTCATAGATACCCCATATAATGAGTGCATTCAGTTATTTAATGTGCAGCCATTGTAGGTACTTATATGTCCAATGTTCCAACATGTAATGTAATGCCTCCCAAGAAGAGAAAATGCTGTAACTGCACCAAATCGTGCATTTAAGAGGAAAAGTTGCATGTTTAGCTGTGCACAAATATTGTGCTATATTTTAGTATTGTATTAATTTTTAAATATTAATTCTTTAAATGTTACAGATGTGACCAGAGAGATAGATGAATTAAAGAGGACAGCCGACGATGTCCAGAATGTTCTACAAAGTAACTACAAGAACTTGTCATAATAATCTTCGGGTTTGTTATGGCAATTGTCTAAGTGCAACCAGGAAGGAAGACCGGGTTCCAGAATGATTCTCAGGCCTGAGGAGAAACCAGAGGAATAAAGACAGAGTCAAGTATTCACCCCAATCTCTAGTTTATTCAAACATTTGTTGCAGTATATATAGGACCTTTGTCACATAGACCAATGGTCATGTGTACCATTCGGTAATTATTACATCATGTCTCACACTCCTTAACTGGCATCTTATGCTATACATATTTATGTGGTCTTGTTTTCTCTTGCCAGCATAATGTTTGCAGAGAGCTAGGTCATGTTTTCCACTCAGGAAGTTTTTCAGCATATTTATTAGACTTTTCTAATCTATCTAGAGATCTTACTTCTTTAATTTAACTACAGAAGTGCGTTGTTAAGCACTTTCCCTACAGGTACTGGAAGCCTGTGCTAGCATTTCTCCTGCGGTGTTGCTATCAGCGTGTGAAGAGTGGGAGAAGAGGGTTGCATTGACAATCCAACACAATGGGTAGCACTTTGAACACATAAGTTATAAGTGGTCAGAAACTTGTATATAACTCATGAAAGAATAAAGTTACATTAAAACCACACCATTGTTTTTCTTGTGAAATTCCCAATAAGTTTGATGTGTCACATGACCCTCTTCCCATTGAAAAAACAAAAGTTGGATCCAAAATGGCCCACTTCAAAATAGCTGCCATGGTCACCACCCATCTTGAAAAGTTTCCCCCCTCCCATATACTAATGTGCCACAAACAGGAAGTTAATATCACGAACCATTCCCATTTTATTAAGGTGTATCCGTATAAATGGCCAACCTTGTATATATATATATATATATATATATATATATATATATATATATATATATACACTAATACTAACTAATACCTATACACCCAAATATATGTTCATCTCAGCCATTTTCGACAGTGGGCTACACGTGAAAAGCCCGCCTTTCTGTGTCTCACAGACATGGGTTCGAGACCCAAGTACGTTCATTGTGTCGTTTTTATAACAGCAACCAAAGCTCTCAGTGATGAAACCTTGATTTACTAAAGTACTGTAAAGTATTCTATGTTGCCTCTTCTGATATATATATACACATTTGTAGTATATACCAACATGATAACATCTTTTTACACACACACACACACACACACACAAACGGTATAGTTAATGTACCTAGTTGTACTCTGTTTTTTCATCCTTTTAACTTTAGTAAAGAAAATTGATCTATTTAGAACCTTGAACACTAGAAGAACCTTTGCATGATACAAAGAAACCTTTTTTTTCACTTTTATAGACCTTGATTAATCCTTTCTGCATCCATTCCCTTCTAGCCATTCCCTATTTCAAAAAGACCTGTAAATCAGGCTTACGTGCTGCCACAACTCCTCATCCTAGAGGTGGGAAATAGGAAATAGATGTATTCTGTCCAACAGGGCTCTGCAGGAAAAGTGAGATGTGGTTTATTAAGTGAAGAATGAATTTATAAATCTGTATCTGTTTTACAGAAATGTTGACATTCTTTCAGTGAACTGAAGATAAAATAATATTCAAATCCATCTTGAACTACTACATTAAAGTTATTATATCCCCAACATATAACTTAAAAATGTAATGTATTTATTGTTTCAAGTGGGACAAGATGAAACAGACTATTGCTGGAAAACAATACCATAACACAATGTTGAGGGAATGAAAGCTGCTAATCTTTGCTCTCCAGTTCCTTTTATTCAAACTTATCTTATTAAGTTCACACAATATATTTCATAATGGCCATTCATAGTTCAAAACATCAGGTATTAAAAAAAAATCATGATGAGGTATTTAAAACCAGGTTTTTTAATATACATTTTCTAAACATTGTTATAATTAATTGTTATTAAATTAAATATAAATATTAATAATAATAACATTTAATTTAGGTATAGCCTATATTGTTTTTATTTAAAAGTTTAAAACTGCCCTCATTTCTGTATTAAATCTTAGGTAAAAACGAGAAACACCTGTGTCGTTTAACGATGGTTCAGACTATGCAAGTTACCAACATAGTTACCTCAATAGTTCCAATGACTGTCTTGAGAAACACTTGCATCGCAACACTTGCATCCATCTATGTAAGCAGCTAACGTAGTTAGCAACTATGCTTTTGAGGAACGAACCCCTGATTAGCTGAGAAGCCTCACATGTGATAAACATGTGATTAGTCTGATATTTTCCTGGCGCCCTACACCTGAACCGTAATGATTAGAAGAGTTATGCTCTTTAAAACAAACACTCTGTTAAAAGTTAAACAGCTCTTAATAGTTTATCAGTTACAGGTCCCAGTCAGGATAGGACACCGTTTGGGTCTGGACTTGGACCGCCGGCCGCCTATTCGTGACCCCTGGTATAGATGGTTCTATATAGCACATTTTAGAAAAGGGTTCTATATGGCACCAAAAAGGGTACATCTATTATTACTATTTTAAGCTTGCAACAATTGAGGAACAATTTATGGCCATTCAGAAGCCTTTTTCTACAAGGTGCTATATAAAATCTACATAAAATCTATATAAAACTCTCCATCAATCTGAAGAACACTTTCACAATGTAATTCTATATAGTATCATTTTCTTTACTAATGAACCAGTGTAGAACCATCATACGTGTGAGATTAGGGCATAAACATATAGCAGTTGTTTTCTCACAGATCTCCCACTTGCTCAAAGCTGTTTAATTACTACAGGACTCATCCAGAGATAAAAAGTTCAAACAAAGCATGAAAAAAGATCTTTTGTGTGTGTGTGTGTGTGTGTGTGTGTGTGTGTGTTAATATCTATGAAAATATGGTATCAAGTTATTATTTTTAATACAAGTATGTTATATTCTTATGCTGCTGATTATATATATTACAATATGAATGATTTAAGTCACGACTCTCATATTTTCGCATAATTTGACAAAATGTGTGAGATTTTGCACGTTTCCCACAGTGAGAGTCAGACCAAACACATCTGGAACCATTGTAGTTTGGACTACGGTGAATTAAACCAACATCGTTCAAACTACTGTGGTACTAACAAAATACGACGGTTTTGAGAAACGGCAGCAGTTGTCCTTTTTGTGTACATAATGAATATATATTTCTTTTTTAAATCTTTACATGCTTTATTATTTTTTGAATAAAAATGCATTTGTGTAACTTAAGAAAATGAACTGTAAAATGTGGGAAGTTACAATTGTAAAATGTGGGAAAATACATATCAAAATGCTGGAAATAACACAGTACCAGGAAAGTTCACCCTAAAACCCTGGTAGATACTCTGCATGTTCCATGTAAGTGCACTGTAAATTTCGAGCTGTATCATAAGATGTTACCATATTTTTACAGGGTCAAAATATGGAATGTTTCTGTTTGGACAAATTTGCATATCCTCAAACCTATTGAACAGGCCTTTTGTGGGGTGTGTTTATAATTTGCATGGGAAAAAAGGACAAACTAGAGGCCGACCCAGTCTGTTTTTACTTGTTCTTTTGGACAGCACTGCTATAATGTATTTCTTTACCCTCCACATTAACTGGTAGAAATTTTCTAAACCATCTCCACACATTCCACAAACAAAATTGAAAGAGCTGTTGCTGCAATCCAAAGTTCTGTTGTGGTTTGACACACCCTCTGCAAATGTCATATTCTTAGAATTGACTGGGTAAACGTTTACCTGGAATTCGCAGTCTATAAAAGTCCAGTTCATATTTGAAACCTTTATATTGCTCTATTCGTGTATTCCATGTATTATATACACATTGTAAATGAAAACTGCAGTGTTGAATGTTGTAGAAAAATACAAATAGAACAAAACTACTACATTCACTTTAATGCATTATAGTTCTCTTATGTTGAGTCTCTCACACATGCACGAACACACACACACAGACGCACAAGCACAGCTACCACACCCAGACGCACACTCCATTTTGCTGAAATCCTCTACACTGAATCTTAAGATTAAATCTTGACTCCACTGATTCAAACACCCCGGGATACCCTTGACCAGATTTCAAAATATAGTAAGTATACTATTTATTATGTATATACAAACAGTTTACAAGTCTATACATTTGTGTTGCTGTCACTGTGGCCAGGTTCTGAAGATTGCATAAGAATTAATAAATGTTTTTTTCATAAAGATATGTATGAATTTTGTCAATGGAAGTAGCATTTTGTGCCTTTGACCCACAGACACTCTATTAATTAAAAAGGAGAAATGACACTATGTCTGTGAGACAAAAATCTCATCGTTGTCAGGGATGCGTTTCCCGTACAATGACAGAGCTAGCTTTGAACTAACGTGGTTCGATGCATTATTAAACTAACCAACATCTGAAGTCCGACCGTTTCCCAAAACGTCATACTTTGTTAGTACCACAGTAGTTTGCAAGATGTTGGTTTGGTAGTCTGAACTACTATGGTTCCAGACGTGTTTGGTCTGACTTTCACAGCGGGAAACTTGCAAAAACTCACACATTTTGTAAAATTATGCTAAAATATGACAGTTGTGACTGAAATTATTCATATTGTAATCATATATAATCAGCAGCAAAAAGAATAACGTTACTTGCAATGAAAATAAAATAAAAAAAATAGTAATAAAAGGCAGCAATATGTTTGAAATGTCTATAAATATGACGGCCGAAGGACCTAAGCAGTGTACCTCAGTGGTGTAGTGGGCTGCACGTGACCATCCCGCCTTTCTGTATTGTACAGAAGTGGGTTCAAAGTCCGTATATGTTCAGTGAATCTTTTTAATAATAGGCCCTGAACCTCTGTGTGATGAAAATAGATTCACTAAAGTTCTGTACAGTATTCTATGATGCCTCTTCTGATATATATTTGTAGTATATACCAACTTGATAACATCTTTTTACACACACACACACACACACACACACACATATATAAAGGGTACAGTTAAAGTGCCAATTATACCCTTTATGTCTTTTTTCATGCTTTGTTTGAATTTTTCGGTTCCTTTATTGTTACAGGCTTGAAGTCATAGTAATAGAAGAACACTTTTTGTGCTTAGAGAACCCTTTTCTAAAAGTTGCTTTATAGAACCATCTATAGCACATTGTCCATCAATCTGAAAAACACTTTATCAAACTAGACATGCATTCATCCAATATTGATTTGGTAATTAGGGTTGGGGCGGTAAAACGTTTACGATAGAACTTGTAAGCATGCGGAGGAACTAATGGAAAAGCGCAGACAGTCCCCCTGTCCAGTACTTACCCTAAGCCCTAATGTGGAAGGCCATTAGGCTCAGAACATTTTGGATTCTCAGTGTTAACGTGTAGAGTATAATTTCGTGTTAACACGCAAATATATTTACATGTAAACACACTTTGAGTTAAGTTTGTGTATTTGGATTTTTCATGATAAATGAATGCCACCTACTGGTGTATGGCTCTGTTGCTGAAACAACATCCTTAACGTACCAAATAATGAAAGAATTCTAGTGTTTAATGTTCTGAACAATGTCTTTTGGGAGATTTTGTATAAACATAAATACTATTATATTAAAATACATTGTTGAACAATGTAAAGCATATATTATTTTAAAGCATAAAGCATAACACATATATCCAATCCTTACAGAGTCTTGCTTGTTTACTGTAATGTGTACAGTACATTAATGATGAATCCATTACACCATCTAATGTGACACACCACAAAACAACCTTTGTATTCAGGGGTTACCAACAATATATTATAGAGCAAAATCACACAATGCTATTGGTTACTACCATAAAAATTAGCAGTTTTACTGCCCTGAAAATTAAATTAATAATATCTCTCAGAATCTCTTCCACACGAACCATGTGTAAATTAATTATGAAAAAATGGTAATAAAGTCACAGTAGCTTAGGATTTTGTCATATTTTCTCCATTCATACTGGGACCAATACAGCATCTACAACGTGAGTTAAGGGGAGATCTGTGGAATGCCTTAATATAGAAGCGTGGCCATTGTTAGTCTGCAAAATAAACACTCTTTTAGTGAATCATGTTAAGTGAAACAAGATTTAAAAAAAAAACATTTTAACCAGTGTGCCTCAGCAATATACTTCAGGTTTATAGGTCAATGTATTAATTCACTGCAGTAATATTTTTGTTTACTGTAGAACTACTCACAGCAGCAACTAATACTTCACTACTACAGCCAAGAGATTATGATGTTTTTAGGTTCATAATTTCCCATCAACATAAACAAATAAACCTGGCTTCTTATTTGAATGTTCTATTCGACTTTAAAAGCTTATGAAGTTACATTAAAAGGGCCTAAAGACACATCTTTAGCCAGAAACCTGAGTGTCGCCACTGCAACATTTAAGAGGGAATGGTAAAATTGAACAAACTAACATCTTCATGTGAGTGGTTAACTGGACCCAATAAAGCATTTTAAAAAGCTAGGTCTCTGGCTTGTGCGGGTGGCCAGTTTCAAGAAAATATCAAATATCAGTTAGCATTTAAACCTCAAGAAATTACATATTTAAGTAGCCAAGGGTCTTTAGAAAAGAACACAACGTATTGAATATGTCTATGTCACATAATTACTAATGTCACTCTTTAAATGTAACTGAAAGAGGCACTGAAAAAAAACAAAACAAAACAGAATAGCAAATCCTATGTAGGTAGGGTCCTAGGAGTTAACTATACTGATGTAACCTGAAAGGCAGTGTCCCATTCTGCTCTTAAAGCTCCGACCCCTTGAACGCTTGAACCCATGCTCCCCTTTTCTCACCCTTCGACGATGTCATCAAAGTGCAGACTTCCAAGAAGGCCATTGGGCGCAAAACATCTTGATACATGCACGGTAACCCGTAATTAAAATGTTGTGCATTAACACATAAAATTTTTGTCACATGAACAAAACGAACATGTTTACATGCTTCTTAAGGCTTTTGCCAATGGGAGGGCCTCAAATCCGGGCATACTTACATATACATAATAGGACTTATATCACACATTGTAGCTGACAACGAAACATAAAGTGAACGTAGCCCCTAAGTTTCATCTTAATTATTCATAACATAGTGAGTTAAGTGCTGACCTATGGCTAGATTGAGCCCTATGTGAGCAGTGTGCAGACAGCAACATGAGCTGATCCCCACGGCAATCGGATGTTTTTTTTTTCACAATAAAATCTCTGCCATTTAAAACCTTACCATTTGGGGGGTGGGGTGTAATTAAGACTTGAACTCAAAAGAAGTTAAAAGCAAAGGTTTGGGAGGGGTTGAAATATTTATATATCCTTCTTACCTATAATGTTAAATATTACAATAAGTGTACAATATCCATGCAATATGATTTCAAACACTCCTACACTGGACCATACAATTACATTATAAAGTTACATCATCTCTGCCTGCCCCACACATATTATTGGTCATGTGGACCATCCTCTTTAAGGTAGCACATGCACATAAACTGGAATGTGAAATATGGCATAACTTTCAAAAGACAGTGTAGTAGCGCCACCTTAAGTTCTCTTTGTGAAATACTGCTGAACTAACAGTTCCTACTTACGCATGCATGTTTCAACATTAGGAGTCATTCATTCATTCATTCATTCATTCATTCATTCATTCATTATCTGTAACCGCTTATCCAGTTCAGGGTCGAGGTGGGTCAGGAGCCTATGCAGAATCATTGGGCGCAAGACAGGAATACATGCCAGAGGGGGCAGGAGTCAGTCAGTCAATCAGTAAGCAAAAAGGCCTCTTCTAGATCAACCTAGTCCAGCAAAAAAAAGGAACACTGGGGAAAATTATGAGACAGCACAGGCAACAGGAAACAATAAAGACAAAGACTAATGCAGAGGAACACCTGAGAAAACACAACAAGAGCAACACCACAGATTAACAAACACAGGACCAGGCTTTTATACACAGACTAAGGAGCAACACCTTGAGCAGTGACATGAAGAAGTGGGTGTGGCTTGGGCCAAGATTAGACTAGCACATGGGCAAAAGTAAATAGAAATCACATGAGATACATGGACAGAAAAACACAAAGGAAAAAAGGCAAGAGAAGGAGAAAACCCAAGAATAGAAACCAAAAGAAAAATAAGACCGGAACAGGGAGAAGGATAGGCCAGCTGTGTCAATATGTCTTTTCAGAAAAACAAAACCAAACCAAGTCAATCCCCTCCATCACAGTGTTTTTGGAACATGTTGCTCGGATCAAAATAGTTTTCTTTTTACAGTTATTAATTAAATTTAGGATTTAATGATTTATACGTGAGTATAAATTGTTTCGGTTTACATTTTACACAGTGTATAATTTTTTTTTAAATATAAGGGTTTATATAAAGGTACATCCCATTCCTTGACATTTGCCATTTTAAAAGATAATCAGTGTTATTCACTTAACCATTGTGTGGTTTTAATTATGTGGCTGATCGGTGTATATATCAACAATAGTTATATAACGTTTTATTAAAAATATTATAAATATACATTATAAATATGGACATATCACCTGTCTTGTTCTGCCCCCAGGTTGATACTCCCAAAATGAATAATAGAGGTAATTTCTTTTACTATCCCTAAAGATTCTGAATTTTATTTTTGTACAGAATTTTTGCACATTTGAAATAATTTTATTCATTATTATTCATATTTTTAAAACAGGAGATAAAAGGACACTTGGAGATGGCAACACTTCACCTGCGATGCCTAAAAAACTAAGAAGGCAAGAGGACCCTGAGAGAACAGGGGCTGGTAAATTTTATATTTGTTTCAATTTTCAAATACTGAACAGTTTTCCTTTCCAAAAAAGACCAGTGATGGACAAAGTACACAACCCATTTACTTGAGTAAACGAACAGCTACTCAAGGTAAAATATTACAAGTCCTCATTGTAGAACTTCTCTTGAGTAAAAGAACAAAAGTACAAAAGAACAAAAGTCGCCAATCCACCTACCAACGTGTGTTTTTGGACTGTGGGAGGAAACCCATGCGGGGAGAACACACCAACTCCTCACAGACAGTCACCTGGAGCAGGAATCGAAACCACAACCTCCAGGTTCCTGGAGCTGTGTTACTGCAACACTACCTGCTGCACCACCATATATATATATATATATATATATATATATATATATATATATATATATATATATATATGGTGGCACGGTGGCGCAGCAGGTAGTGTATATATAGTGTATACATATATCAGAGGCGATTGCTCTAAGACTGTAAGGGAAGCTCAGCTTCCCCAAAAATTAAAAAAAATAAGTGATCAAATATATACTGTTGTGTACATGTCATTGAATAAATATACACTACAACGCGCTCAACTTTTGTTCAGAATCAGCTTCTTATCTCTGGTAAATACAGTGCTTTAAACAGTGTTTAAACTCCACAGAGTTCAATAGCGAAGCAGCGAAGTGCAGCGAAACGAGACAAGTCATTGGATAAATGCTGGGCTTTGTCCCACCCATCGGACACTCAGCGTCTCTGGGGGTCTATGGGGCAGTGGGCTGGCCTCGGCTGGCCCGGGCGCTCAGCTTCTGCATGATGATAGGAAGAGCCTATGAATAAACAATGACTTTGAGACGAAGTAAACGAAATGATAAAGCACAATTTCCAAGAACATATTTTTATTGTTCTTATTCCTAATTACAATGTCAAGTTTATAGTCTTACATACTTTTATTTACAAATAAAGTGTTTGTCTTTTTTTCATCATTATTTTTGTAGTGATCAGAAATGCCAGAAGAATTATGGCAGATGTTAAATACAAACTCAGCAAATTT
This sequence comes from Hoplias malabaricus, assembly GCF_029633855.1. NCBI lineage: Eukaryota > Metazoa > Chordata > Actinopteri > Characiformes > Erythrinidae > Hoplias > Hoplias malabaricus. The sequence goes on along the minus strand of NC_089801.1, from coordinate 33,908,505 downwards.
GAAAGCAACCCGCCTAACGAGCTCATCCAATATGTCAGGTACAGTAATCTCAATAAAAGCACTATATTACATTTATAGCACAGTTGACTATGAACACTAGAAGACTATGTATTTTTAAAATTTATTTAACTTTAATTACTACAGTTAACGTCAAATTTGTCAGTATGAATCTACAAACTGTTCCTGCACTGTCAGAAATACTTACTGTGGTGGTACCCTCAAGGGTACATATTCAGTACATTTAATTAAGGAATGTAAACCTTATTCTATTATAATTGTAGATTTTTAATACATAATTTGTAATTAGATGTTAATTTAATATACACCATTTTGTTTCCCAATACATTAATATGAGCAAATAAACAGCCATTGTGCTTTACAGTGTGCAGAAATGGGCTCTCTGCAAAAGGTGTCCAAACTTTTTCTCTTAAAAGAATCAACAAAACATTTCAATTAACTAGGAGTGTTTACACTTATTTCACATGGCTGTAAATAAGGGAAACTGAAAGAAGTTAAATAAAATGTTTCTGAATGTGAAAAGGTACTCCTTCTTAAAACAATGTTTAATTGTTAGAATTTTTGTGCACAGGGGGAAAATCTCAAAATTAGGCTCAGGTATAAGAAGGAAAACTACCGTGGGTGTGTTTGGGAGAACAGGAGCGGGCAAGAGCTCAATGCTAAATGCCATTCTGGGACAAAAAGACTTGTTACCATCAGGAACAATTTGCGCCTGCACATCAGTCATCATACAGGTCGAAGCCAATGTAACAGACTCCAGCTACATAGCCGAGATTGAATTCATCTCTAAAAAGGTAAACAGCCAAAACAAGTTTTCTCTTTCTGTTCACATAAACAACTCTCCGCTCCTCCTCCCCATATTTACTCAGCAGCTCAGTATATTTTAATAACTAAAGTTCTAAGTATGAACAAATTGTGATTTTAGAGCAGTTAACAAATTAGCTTATGCTCATTTAATTGTAAAAATTGACTGTATACAGTTTTGATGAATCAGAGCAACTGTGTATAAAAAAATTATCTTTTTAACATCCGTTTTATATTTAAGATATTAGAATTTTGTTCCACAGTAGACTCATTATTTCTGTATTAATTTGAATGAGTGGCTAAGAGCTTGTAATTATAGTGAAAGATAAACATTAGTTTTATTAGTTATTATTATTATTATTATTATTATTATTATTATTTTGACTTATTTATTTTTAGGATTGGGATGATGAGCTTAAGACCCTTAACAATGTTTTATCGGGGGATACTGACGAGAAGGATGATGCAATGTTTGATCCAGCAAATGACAAGATAACAGCACTCTATGGAGAGGACGGTGTTTTTAAGCCCATAGAAGAGCTCATGAAAGATACCAACTTCTCTGAAATTCCTGAGTTTCTCAGATCTGAAATAAAAAAGATAACATGTGATAAAGTAAGTCAAAGTGAGCTTGTTGAGAATGAGAATGTGTTGTTTTTTCAGTCAAGGTGTAGCTAAAAGCACTAAAAGAAATCATGTTACGTATATTTATAAGTATTATATGTTTATATCTGTGTATTATGTGTGTAAATCAGGCCTCAGATCTCGCAAATGAGATTGGGTGTTTCATTGAGCATAATGACCAAAGTCCTGGAGGATGTTATTGGCCGATAGTGAAGAGTGTTACAATCAAGGTTCCCAATTGTAAAGATTTTCTGGAACACGTTGTGCTAGTGGATCTCCCTGGAACTGGAGACTGCAACAAGATCAGAGATCAGATGTGGAAAATGGTAAATATTGCTTTTCATTAATACAAATAATGCCAAATAATAGTTATTTATGTAAAATCTTTACTGTGTCCATAGACTCGTTGGTGCCTTGTTACTTTGAATCCTAACTCATATGTTACATATCATATAGACAATCAGGTAGTGTCACTGCCACACACTTCCAGGCTCACAGGGTTGTGGGATCTATTCACATGTCAGGTCATTCTCAATGAGGAGTTCAGGGTACCCTGAAAAGGGTAAAGTGTTTACCCTGCCAGAACTAACATCTTGTTAGTGATGCATTCAGAAAATTTGACTGAATAAAATGATGATACCTTGTTACTCTTCTTAGAAAAGCAATTATTTGAAGCAGTGTTATAGAGGGTATGCACTGGCATAACGTTCCTGCTGTAACACATCCACTCAGTCGAAATGAGTGGCAAAACACTTGTCATCGCTTACTAGACTCAAAATGGTTCTTAAGGGTTCTTCAGTTAGGAAATGATTCTATATAAAAAGACCAAAAGTCTTTTGGAGCAACATCTTTTTAAACAGAAACTGCTAAATTGGGTCTTAAACAAGTGATGTCCTGGTTAAACTTAAAGGCAGTTAAAATTGATAGCATTCCATCAAATTGCTGCTCAGTACAGACAGATATATTTGAAGGTTACACACAAAAGGAATGAGCCCCATTAAGAATTTAAAGAGCTGCAGGGAAGACAGGGATAGTTTTGAATGTCACTGCATGTGTACAGCAAAGAAACATGTTCGCTTGCAGCAGTCATTATGTTTGCAGTTGTGTCCAGAGTGAGGAGGCTGATTGACATATAAATAATTATATTAATAATTGAATTAAGATAGGGTTAGGGTCGATAACTGTGGGGCCTTTGAGACCTGAGAATTGTCATCAGTGATTTTGAAAAAGCCCATTGTACTGTAGACTACAGTATTGTAGAAGGAATTTTGGTAAACATCACAGGTATGCTTTTTATGTGAGCAAAGACTCTTATCAAAACAGTCTTATCAAAGCACCTGCTGGATCCAAGTCTAAAACCTGAGACACTGATAGTTTTGCAATTTTTATTATCAACTTTGCCATAGTAATGGGCAGTGCAGCTGCCAGAAAGGACCTGTTCAAAGCTAGGCCTTACTGAGGACAGAATCCTGCAACTGTTATTTTGTAAAGCTAGTATACTTGCTTAATAAAGCTTAATATCCTTGGCTTGAAAGTAATGGAAACATTGTGGATAATCATGTAACAATTAAAGGATATTTAGGAACCTAATATAATTATGTGATTTGGAAATAATGATCAATGGGTATGGTATATTTGGGAGGGGCAAGGAGAAGCCAGTTGTTGACCCCTCAAAGCCTAATAAAGGGTATATGAACTGTGGATTTTCTGCGATGGTCAATCATACCTGAATGCAGGGAGACCAACAAATCTTAATTACAATTAGTTGTGGCTGAAGTGACAGGGGATTATTTGAACATGACAAGACACACAATGTTTATCATTACCATGCCATGTGTTTATTTTTAATTAGTGTTTAGTATTCTGTGAAGAAAAGTTCTGAATTCTTGCTGAATCTATTTGTAAAGTCAGTTGTAAACAGCTCTTCTCCATTTTAGACGTTTGGGTTTTGCTGCATTCACATTGAACGCTGAGCTGACACTCAGTAAGTTTTTTCTGCCACTCAATGGGCATAACTGCAGAGACTCCAGCCAGTTGTAACAACACATGCATGACATTATTTGAATTCTGCTGTGTGTCCCGTTAAGGATTACAGGGTGTGTGTAAGATGTGAGGGTGCAAACAATAAATATTTGAATGACTGTATTTATTTGGTACTTTGACATTTACATACTTCACAATCAAATTTATTGACATATTACTTTAAGTATGCTTATTTTTTTTTGTAAATTGTCAAAATTAGTGTCATGTGAGAAATTTAGCATCATAAGATTTTGGCTGCCTATGGACACATGGATGATGACAGAAAATATCTCAAAGCAGGAGCATGTGTTCTGTTCATGAGGTTCTTACTATCATTTTATGTTAAGACAATCAAACACCTGGACAACTGGAATGACTAGAACTGATATTTGCATATATGCCGCAAGTCTCTTTTAGTTGAGGGGAGACCAATGGGTTTTCAAAAAAGTTTGAAATCCTCTGATTTGGAGCATTACAGCCTAGTTTGGTCTAATTAATTCTAAAAGTGTTAGATGGTTTTGAGATCAGGGTCATGTAGGCCAAGCAGAGACTTCCCCACTTGCGATGATGCAGAAAGGAATTATACTCTATGTAGGGTTGCCACAAATTAAAAACCACAATTTTAACTATTTTAAACTGCACTGAACAGAAGAATCAAGAATTATATCCAGTGACTGTGATTAAACCGTACAGACATGTTTCTATGTTTTATAGAAACTGAGGGACTGTTCTACAGTGTGGATTGTAAGTGAAATAAACCGAGCTGCTTCTGACAAGGAAGCCTGGGAACTTGTTTGTAGCAGCATAACAGACATGGCACCAGGCGGAGAGTGCAGGAGCATCTCTTTTATCTGTACCAAAACTGATGATATCAACCCACAGAACTACATGAGGTGAGGCCTATCGCTATTATTACAGAATTGCAATTCAGTAATTTTATTTCAGACCTAACATACCAAATGTAAATTAAGTGAACTTCCACCTCAGTAATTAAGAGAGACAAAAATACTGAGTTCAATGTCATTTTCGTCTAAAGCCTTTTGTTCTGTTTAGTTAATTTACACCATGAGTTTAAAAAAAAATTTATTAATTAGCAACAAATTCAAAAATATATTTGTAAAACAACTAAAATCTAATCTGTGGATTCTCTTGAACCTTAAGTTAAATGCCAGAGTTCAAAGAAAAGAATTCCAAAGTCCAATTTTTAATATTAATTCTAATTTAGAATTTGATGCCTGCAGTACAGTCAAAGTTGGGCCAGAAGTGTTTTTTCCACAGTGTTATATTACCTTTCATTTTAAAGAATATTTTTAGGGTGGCACAGTGGCACTGCAGGTAGCGTAGATGCCACACAGCTCCAGGATACTGGGTTGCCCTGGAAGGACTGGCAAACCCTCCAGCGTGTGTTCCTGCCTTGCACGCAGTGATTCCAGGAAGGTTCTGGACCCTGAACTGGATAAGTGGTTACATACAATGAATTAATAATCTTGTTAATCATTTGGGAACTGAAGATAACAGTTGTTGCAGTGTACAAGTGGAATTTTCAGCTTCTGATGCTAAATATCTGTGGTCCCCATTGTCATAGACTCCTCCTCATGATGTGCCATACATTTTCAGTAGAAGACAGATAATGTTCTTTAATCAACAAACAATTCTGGAGAACTGCTGTTTTCGCTTCAAACCAACGGTAACACTTAAATATAACATAAAACAGCCCGGGATTTAGTGTTTCCTCATATTTATAGTACATTTTTCCATTTACAGTGTAATGTGATGTGTTTTAGACTTTATGTTCCCTATACTTATAGTGTCATTCTCAGTAAGAATCCACACATATTACAGCGCAGTTCAGAAATCAGAAAATCAGAAAACTTTACTGTCATTATATGAAACCTACGTGCTTTAAAAAGGAAACATTCATTTATTTATTCATTCATTCATTGTCTTTAACCGCTTATCCAGTTCAGGGTCATGGTGGGTCCTGGAGAAGGTGCCAGTCTGTCAGAGGGCGACACACACTCACAGCTATTGACACCTTCTATTAGCTATTGAGTCGCCAATCCAACTTCCAACTTGTGTTTTTGGATTGTGGGAGGAAACCGGAGCGCTGGAATGTGTGGTCTTAGCCCACAAAAAGCAAAGAAACAAAGATACAAAATGATAACCTGACTCCCAAAATCAAGACAAATTCCCAATGACAAGGAAGCCTACACACCCTGGCAATGAGGGAATGGGTATAAATGTGGAAGTACCACGAGCAAGAGGGGAAAAAAGAATTTAACAAAATATCTTCAGATATTAACACTGGGATTAATTTACAGAATTAACAAATTAATCTACATTTGTGTATTAAAAATTAACTATACTGAATTGGACTTTAATGTATAAAATCTGATAAATATCTGTCATTTAGATCCTCAAAGCTCAAGGATGAAGACTTTCAGATTGCACCAGAGGTAACAGTAATATACTGCTATATACAGTCATTTAAAACATTTCTCTCTGTGACATTTTAGTTGGTAAAATGTATTTGCATACTTCCCAGGATTCTCAACAAGTCAACAAGAGAAAGACTGCATGTATACTGCACAGAAATGAGAAAGCTAAAGAAAGGGTGAAGAAGATCTTTTGTCAACAAGACAAAATTAAGGTATTTTTCATTCTCTTCTTTTACACAGCTTTTTCTGAGGTCTGATTTCCACAATGATAGTAGTCTAAGTATAAAAAGCACTCATGACTAAGTAGTAGTAATCTTAAGACTTTTTTTATTTTGTTGCTTTAAAGATAATATGTATATGCATAACATTAATGAACAAAGGCAATTGACCTTTAGACAACTTAACAAAATGAGACTATCTGAAAACCATTTACAGTATCAGAAATCACTAGAAGAAGAAAACAATATGTTATGTGTTTTTGAGCTTTGCTTCCTATTTATATTCCTCCACTAGAGATACTTTAAATGTGATGAAGGCTTCTTTTCTGTGTACACTGTGAGTTCTGAAGAATTCACCAAAGAAAACCCAATACTGAAACCAGAGGAAACAGGTAAAATATAAACAACTCAAACAAAATGACACAGACAAAAACTGTAATAATTTTAAAAATAAATAAATAAAAAGTTCTCTGATCTACACACATGCAGAGTTAACCGAGCTCAAGGACCTATTGAAGATATACAATAATAGTCATACAAATGACGTGGCAAGTGACTACATCTCTGAAGCACTGGGGATCCTCTCCCTAATTCAAGGTTTCAACGAGATCAATGCTGAGATGGTATGGCAATTCACTAAATGATATTATGAGCCTATTTACACCTTGAATACACCCACGTTGTTTATGATCAGAGGATATCCGGATTTTCCTTGACCCAAATTAGGAATATGCTTTCTATTTACACATTTCTATTAAATTTGTAATCCATTGTAATCTAAGCTTGAGTGAACTGCATCTTGGGTGTATTTACACCTGAATTTTGATGCATGAGAAACCATGTTGGTTTCAGGAAGTAAAACACAAATCTGTGTTTTAGTTGTGTATCTGTGTACTTCTAACAAGGAAAAGTACGATTAGATATTATCTGCTCATACTAGGACACATTTTAGTGAAAAGTGTAAGTGAAATCCGATCAAAGTACATCCAGTTGCAATCATACAATCTGGATAGAAAATACATGTTAATGCAAGTTATAAATGGTCTCTATGACATTTTGACATATGACATTTTTTTGAAAGATGTGTGAAAGATGTGCACTATCACCCTAACACAAGGTTGTATTCACACTAAGCAGTTCATACTGTGCCTGTACATAATTGACCCTAATATTCCAGATTTTTTGACTAGTGTGAGGGCAATATGACAACACCTGTATCTGAAATCGCTCCCTATTCACTGGTTAGTGTACTATTTAGTGTGTAGACCATTTTGTAGTGTTGTCCGAATTCTCTGTGAGCGATTTGATTTACTATATAATACACTAGATTATTACCCACAATGCACCATAAATCCAGTGAACAACAGATGTACACTGCTTACGGACTAATATCCCACAACACATAGCGGTTTTTATTCAACACAGCTCGTCTCAAATCCCTAGTCCTTGTCAGAGCATGTCTACGTCTCTGTCTTAGGGCTAAAATCTTTACTAAAACCAACAAGACTGCAATTATGGTGGACATTTTCATTAATGCTGAATACAAATGTGTGTGTGTGAAGATTATTGAATAAATGGAGCTTAAATGGAGCTTAAAGACACTTAAATTGTTTTAATTTGTTACATTTTTATTACATGTAAAAAAAAAAACAAAGACAGTAGATACAAAATTAAATATTACAGAATTCATTAATAAAAACATTTCTCTCGTGTCTCGTGACAAAAAGTCAAGATTATTTGTTTCCGGAAAAAGTAAGTGTTGTCTGAATTCCCTCTTTTGTGTCGCTCACTGCTTCCCTATATAGTGTTCTACATAGTACAGTCTATATAGTAATCAGTGAACGAGTGAACAAGTGGATAATTTCAGACACAGACAACAAATAAATATCATAATTAATTGAATATTTTTATCTCTATTATGATAATGAACGATTATTCTGTTTTTTGCCTCTTATTTCACTGATGAGACTTGTACTGTAAATAATCTCAAGTATTAAAGCTGTTTTTTTTTTTCTAATGTTTTTGGGAGCTAGTCAGTCTCTTTTTTGAGCCATGCACTGTTCATATTTGTGTGTGATTGTGCTTGAAACAGACTGGTGGGATTTACTTTGGGCAATGACACAGTTTTTTTGTCAGTGTTTACATTTAACTTCTATATGGTTATTGTAAGTCAAAAAAAAACACATCCAAATGACATCCAAAGCATTTTTCTTTGTGGCTGCTTAGGTTCTCCTCCATGTTGCTTCCATTTGGCAGACTGGATGGGGCATAATCACATAACATGTGTGGTACTATGGTTTTAAGGGTAAAGTACATGAACACACAGTGGGGAGGCATATTAACCAAAAAATGGATGAACAAGTTTAAAAGAAAAATCTATCTAATTGATATAGGCAAGATTATGTAAATTCTGTAAAGTTCTGAATGTAAATTTCAGTTTATTTTCTATCTAGCTCTATCTTGATTACAGCTATGGTGCTGGGTTTGCTGGAAGTGTCTGCCAAGATATTTGGTAATATTTGGAGAAGGACGGCACTGCAGAGCCAGAGGGAGGTGCTGGGGCAAATCATGTGTTTTTAAAGCATTTTTCCCATTAGCACGTATTTGTAACAAAAGGCCCTAAATGAAAAGCAGTAAAAGTAAATAACATATCCTAAAACTGTTGTAATACCTGTTACATTTCAGAGAGCAGTGAAGTCCAGACTATGTAATGACTTGGATAAAAATCTTGAGAATGCAGTTGGACACTTGCAGGAATACTGTTGCCAAATTTGCAGCTCCCTAGAAGAATGTCTCTCAAAAGGAGCAAGAGAATCTGAAAATAACTGTACTGAAAATGCAAAGGAACTTATAACACCGGTAAGCTTTTTTCTGTAAATTCACTCAATGATTAAAAAGGTTTATTAGATATATTTTATTAAAATACTTTACATTTCTCAGAGGAATAAGCCAGGTGGAGGATTTCACAAAACACTGACAGCACTGTGCAAGAATAATGGATATTTCAGGTCCAAGAACGGAGAAATGGATCTGAATAAACACTTGGCCAAACACATGCTGGAACACATTGATAAAACATTCAGTGAATTCTTCCCGTAAGTACAACGCAAATAAAAATTTCTATAGTTCTACTGCTGTTTGTTAGATTTTAAGTGAACAAGTGCATACCTATTGAAAAAGTCAGTTAGGTCTGATGAGAAGCTTAAGTGACAGTACCAATATAAACAGACTCGGTGTCAGCAGTAGTGCAAATACAGGGATATGAAGCCAGGAGGCTGGTTAAAGTGATTGAGTGCCTGCCTGATTTTCAAAATCACAGTTGGGTATTGGTGGTAATTGATGAGGTTGCTGAGTAGTGTGTGTGGGGGGCAGAGAGAGAGTTCAGCATTCTCACAGCCTGATGGGTGGAGCTATCCCTCAGTCTGCTGGTCCTAACCCTGAGACTACGCAGTCTCCGCCCTGATGGCAGCAGGCTGAAGAAGCTGTGTAGCGGGTGGATGGGATCACCTGCCGAGCAGAGGGCTTTTCGTAGAAGACGGGAGCTTTATAAGTCCTGAAGGCAGGGGAAAGAGGTACCAATGATCTTCTCAGCAGTTCTCACAATACGCTGGAGGGTTCTGCAGCAGGATGCTGTGCAGGCCCCGTACCACGCAGTGAAACAGCTAGTCAGGATACTCTCCATGGCCCCACTGTAGATGGTGATCATGATGGGGATGGGAGCTCTTGCTCTTCTTAGCTTGCAGAGAAAGTAGAGCTGTTGGTGGGCCTTCTTGGCCAGTGATGCTGTGTTGATGGTCCAGGAGAGGTCCTCTGTGATGTGCACACCCAGGAACTTGGTGCTGCTCACCCTCTCCACAGCAGCCCCGTTGATGGATAGAGGGGCATGTTGTGTGTGGGTTCTCCTGAAGTCCACAACTATCTCTTTGGTCTTCTCAGTGTTCAGAGAGAGATTGTTGTGTTTGCACCAAGAAGCCAGCCTGCTCACCTCACTCCTGTAGTGTGACTCATCGTTGTTGCTGATGAGGCCTACCACAGTCGTGTCATCCGCAAACTTGAAGAGGTTGGAGGTGTGTGATGGAGAGAAGTTGTGGGTTAGCAGAGTGAACAGAAGGGGGCTTAGCACACATCCTTGGGGAGCCCCTGTGTTCAGCGCGATGGTGCTGGACAAGTTACTGCCAACCCGTACTGCCTGGGGTCATCCAGTCAGGAAGTCAAGCAGCCAGTTGCACAGTGATGTGTTCAGTCCCAATCTGTCCAGTTTCTGAATGAGCTGTTGGGAGATGATTATGTTGAATGCAGAACTGAAATCAATAAAAAGCATTCTGACATAGGTGTCTTTCTTGTCCAGATGAGTAAGGGCTGAATGGTGAGCAGTGGAGACAGCATCATCAGTCAAACGATTTGATCAAAATTGGTAGGGGTCCAAGGAGGGGGGGAGGGAAGACCTGATGTGTTGCATGACTAGCCGCTTGAAGCACTTCATGAGGATGGAGGTAAGTGCAACCGGGTGGTAGTCGTTGAAACAGGAGGGTGATGGCTTCTTTGGGACAGCGATTATAGTGGTGGCTTTGAAGCATACAGGGACCACAGCCTGACTCAGTGAGATGTTGAATACACTTCTGCAAGTTTGCCAGCGCAGTCCTTCAGCACACGACCAGGTATGTTGTCAGGTCCAGGAGCTTTTCGAGCATTGATCCTGCTGAATACACTCCTTACCTTGTCTGAGGACAGTGTGAGCACCTGGTCTCCAGGAGGGGGGGTGGATTTATGTGCCTGGGTGTGGTTTAGTGCCGAGCGAAGGACCCATTCAGGTCGTTCAGCAGAGAGGAGGTGCTGTCACAGGTCTGTAGCGGGGGTTTGTAATCCATAATGGACTGAATTCCCTGCCACAGGCTCCGAGTGTCTCTGCCTGTGAGTGTCTTGGAGTGCTGCCTTTTTGCCTTCCTGATGCCACGGGACAGGTTGGCCCTAGCTGTCTTCAGTCCTGCCTGGTCTCCAGCTTTGCATGGCTCAGCAAGACAGCATTTCTAACCTTCAGCAGCTTTTGGACCTCACCTGTCAGCCATGGCTTCTGATTGATGGTGATGGTGTCATGGTGATGGTCTTGGGGACAGTTACATCATCAACGCACTTGGTGATGTAAGCAGAGACAGTTTCTGTGTACTCCTGAATATCTGTGGAGTTGTTGTAAGTAGCAGCCACTTTAAACACATTCCATTCTGTGGTGCACGAAGGAAAACAATCAAAGAAAAACCTAACTATAAACAACTGATCAACAGAACAAGAAATATCTGAACAAAACACAGATCTGAACAATCACTAAGACAACCTAAACTTAATTCAGAACACGACAAAACAAACAAACCTAGAAAGCTAAATAAACAGATATCTAAAGCTAAATGTAAACAGTTAAATCCCAAACTAAGAGGGCTAGACAGATATTTAAACAGAAACCTAGACTGAGATAATTAACAGAGACCTAAACAGAGGACTAAAGCTAAACAAAAGGATACATGAGCAGAGCCACTCGTGAGCAGAGACACCAGGAATGTCAATGGTCGACAAACACTGATGCTAAAGACAGGGCTTATAACATAGAGGGCAATACAAAACACCTGGGAACAAGAATCACATGAGGAGACACTAATGAGAGGGCTGAGCTAAAGACCAAGGAGGGGCTAAGGAGGAGACAAGAGAGGAGAGCTAGAACAAAACAAAACAAAGAGCCATGTGCCTGTAAGCACATGAAAAACAAAGGAAATAATGAGACACATACAGGAGGGAAATACTAGACAGGGCAATTCATGGCAGTCTATAAAAGTTCAAAGTGAGTATTTTGGAGTGTGGCAACAGGATGAGCTGTGAATGAGAGCAGCAGAGAAAGGTAAAAAAAAAAAAAACCTGCCTCCACTTGCTGACTACAGTCCCAGAAAACCCAGACAACATTTTCCTCTTTTATTTCAGATTTTCTGCTGTTTTCAAATCAGAAAGAAGAGAACAGTCCACTGTACTTTCTTTTAGTTTGACATCATCATGGATCGTGTGAATCTTCTATTTATTGGTTCCAGCTAGGAACACGTTTTTTGGGTTCCGGAACAAATTTCTGTTAATGGAACTGTTTAATGGAACCCACACCCCTCCTTTTGTAAATGCTGGTCATTGGTAGGTTATGTGTATATTGCCGAGTAGTATCTTCCATCTTCCATCAAAGTGCCATTATTGTGCATTACTGGAACTTCTGGAACATCTCACAGCCAATCACATTGTGGGTAGAAACTAACTGTGGTATATTTAACAGTTGTGCCATGTCTTTGCTTAACGTATTATTGCAATTATGCATGTCAAAATTATAATTTTATAAGAATAATATAATTATAATAAAACCCAACAAACAAAACTTTCAGATTTTGAAAATACAGCCAAAACTTGGTAGCTTTTATTTATTAAAAATCTTGTGTTTACTGCTTGTCTCCTGGTGTAAGTTTAATCTGTGCTCATTAGCTGTATGAGAACTGTAATGTATTGCTTGAACAAAACATGCTGTTTTTTTTCTCTGATTTCATTTCAGAGGGCTGTATACTCTAAAAAGTACAACTTAATTGCATTTGTCATACAAGTCACTGATATTTCATTAAACAGCCAATAGTGATCCAACCAAACTAGGCTCACTTGGTTTTAGTAGTTTTAAATATTTGTACTTTCAGGTAAGTCTGAATTTCTCTAATGTGTCATACAGAGTTGCTGCCTGTTTTGTTTCAGAGTGCAGGAACCTATCTCTGAGAAATCACTGCAGGCACATTTTGATAAGTTCACTATCATCACAGAGGATGTGAAAACCAAATATGAAAATTCTCCAGTGCTGAATCACATGCTGGAATTCCTTAAAATGGAGGTGAATAAGCTATTAATCTATCTATAATATCTATGAAAATTAATGTTGATTAATAATGTATTTCTCTGTTGCTATGAAAATATTTTGACATATTTTGTTAATTTACATGCAATTTATGTTAAAATAAATGAAAAGTTCTTTTAGAGGGAATGTATTCCAGGTGCATTTTTTGTTTAAAACAGGAAATGAAGCTGAAGACATGGTTTAAACTATATATTGTTCAACAAAAAAAGATATTTTATATATCTCTTCCTGAATCCATTCAAACTACAATGCAGCAAGGCTATACGAGTAAGTCACTTATAAAAAAAACTTAAAATAAAGGGCCCTTAACCTGAATTGAAAACGTAACAGTATTGTATTATTTTAGGTGCTGCTGGTATCCATGGACCTGGATCTATGAAGAACAAGCAGGAGTTTTTGTTGAGCTACATAGACTCATTAAAAAGTGAAATGTTCCAGAGAGCAAAGAGAGATATGCTTGAATTGATGGAAAAAACAATGGTTTGTATTTTTATGTCTAAAAAAAATATAAAACACTGTCAAATTAGCAGATGATGAATTGTAAAAAAAAAAAAAAAAAAAAAGAGAGAGAAGAAAAGTAGGCATGCCTAGATTTGCCAGACCGCCATTACCCATATGGCCATTTTTACAGAGGTGTTTCTGGCATTTCCAAAACAGGAAAGCCCCAAAAACATACACTTGTCTTTGGAAGGTCTGGAAAAGCTTTGATGCTTCATACCAATGTCTTTGTTTACATGTGGTTTGCATTATGTAATTGTGTTGTGCTGAAATGAAAAAAGGAGCACAACATTGTGTTCATAATATATAACCCTGGCATCAGATGATTTCCCTCCAAAGAACATAGAAGACCAAGAAAATTTTTTTTAATTTTAAGAATTACAGTTATTTATTTATTTGACGTAACCTGTTAGAGTTAGGATTAAAATTAGAATTAGAATTAAATGTGGTTGTGTGCAGCTGTATGGAGTTTTATAAACACACACCACAAAATGTCTCCCCACTACAAAGACACACTCTCTCGCAAAATAATACAATTTCAGCAGTCCTCCTCTCTCTGTGAGATACAATATGTGTGTAAATGTTGCAGAGTTCCAAGCTGTCCTGCTGAGTTTGTGAACGAACCAATGCCAAGCAGAGGCTCTGGCCAACGAGCATGGTGTGAGTCCCAGAAACACACAAAAATCAAGCGTGTTCCTGTCTTAATTCCTATTATTCAACCACAGTTCGTGCTGAAGAATATTTGATTCCAGCTAGGAACACATTTTTCTGGTTGGCGAACCAGTTTATGTGTTTATGCAGGTGGAAATGTGCCAAGCGGTTCAAGATTTAGTTCACGAACTGGAATGTGAAATATGGCTGAACTAATAGTTCCTACTCACACATGCGTGTTTCAACACAAGGAATCAGTTAGTCAGAGAAATGCCTCTTGTAGGCTGGCACGGTACGTGGCAAAAAAACAAAAACAAATAAAATATTGATTGATCTGTATAAGCCACTTAAACTGACATTATGTTTTATGACATAATTAAGTAAATACATTTTTAATTATGGCAAATATGTCCAAATACTTTATAATTTTCAAGCAAATGTATGGTTTCATAATTTTAACATGTTTCCTTTAAAAGCATTCCATTGTGGAGGCAATAAATATAAATCTAAAGGAGTCCATGGAGTATTCACTTCTTGATGAAAACACCACACCCTACATGGGTAAGTGATTCTTACAACCAATTGCAAATTCATTTTGTGGCATGATAACAACGAGATGAGTGAAATTAGCTTTTTAAGCTGCCCCAGTTGTGGACACAAGTATACAATCACAACCACAGCTTGAATAATCTCTACTGGAAAGCACTGCCGATAAAGTAGCATGGTCTGGAGCAGGTGCACATAAGTGTACGGTCATGATTCCCATTGTCAAACATTGGCTACAGAAGTATAAATATACCCAACATTCGGCTGTAGAGCAGTGAAACCTGCAGAGGTCTGTGAAACTATATCCATATTTTTGGCATGAGTTGAAGAGGTGTTTTGATACAGATCTAATCATCCAGCATCAGTATCTGACCACACTAATGCCGTCATTGTTGAATGGATATAAATTCCAACAGAAATATTCCAATATACTGCATAAAGCCTTCCCCAAAAACTCAATTTTGTTGCTGCAGCAAAGTGGGACACACTGTCTATCATTATCATTATCATTATCATTATTATTATTATTATTATTATTATTATTATTAGAATTTATTATAGAAAAGAGTAATAAGCAGGTATCCATCAATTTTTTATTATATTGTGTATGTACCAAGAATTTTAGTTTTGTGTTGTAGATGTCACCAAGGAGATGCAAGAACTGAAGCGGATGGCAGATCTCATCTGTACTTAGTTCACCAAAGGAATTCATTCATTCATTCATTCATTGTCTGTAAAAACTTCAGTTCAGGGTCAAGGTGGATCCAGAGCCTACCTGGAATCACTGGGCGCAAGGCAGGAACACACCCTGGAGGTGGCTCAGCAAATGAATTGCAATTGAATTTGTTTCCATTGTTTCAGCATTAAACATCATGTTGCATCACTTTAGTTCTAATTCTTAATATTTTGCTTAAGATAAATTTTGTTTTTCTTTTTTTTTAGATGGAACATTTTTGCAAATGCATGCATTGTAATGGCATTATATTGTACATTCTATAACACATTTTTAATTCTTGTTTTGATTATCTACAATATTAATGTATATTGTAGTGTTAGTTTTTAAATAATTTTTGTTACTTTGTAGTCCTTGTTTTTTGTTTATTGGTGTTTATTTATTGATAGCTTCAGTTAATGTGAGCTTGTGGATAAATGTGGGATATCAATAGGTTAAATGGAGATGAAACATTTTTGCAACTACAGGCATTGTATTGGCTTTATATTGTATTTTGTAAAACATATTCTCAATCCTCATTTTTATTGTAAATATTTTATTTTGTTAATTATTTATTGTGTGATTGTATTTTCTTTTCAAGTTTGGTTTTATTAAAATAAACAGGTATATTTGTAGGTGAAATACACTGTGGGTAAAATATGTGTGTACTGTTAAAAATACTTCAGGGATGTATATGAAAATAAATCTGAATCATGTAATAGAATATAATATTTATTGTGTTTGAATGAACATGTACAGCATTTAAAGTTGGACAAAAAATGCAAGTTCCATTAGTGTATATACATTCTTTATGCATAGAAGGTTTCAGGTTAGCAAACTCTTTTAACTGCGTGAAAGATTTACCCTTAACGATCACTGGATTAGGAACACCTATTTTGTATCTACACCTATTGTCCATTCTCTCAGTTTCACTGAACAGGCAGGAGCACTTTGTAGATCTACAATTACAGATTGTAGCCCTGTTACTCTGCATCTCTTACTTTGCATACTTTGTTAGTTCTGTTTTCACACTGTTCTAAAACGCTCAGGACCTCCACAGAACAGGTAAAATTTGGCTTGACCCATGGCTATGTGTAAGTGTGGGTTTCACTGGTATGAGTGTATCAGACACAGGAGTGATGCTGGAATTTTTATTAGTCCCCTTGGGGAAACTGAACCTCTGCATTTAAAACATTTGCTTAGACTTTTTAATCATCAGTGTGATTCCAATCTCAATGCTGGACCCTCATATAGTAGAAAAAGTAGAAAGAGAATGTTAGTATAATGTTTTTCTCCTCATTATGCACCTTCATCACCGTGTCTTGCAGGCTTGTGACAGCGTTTTGCCAGAGATTCTCATGCAGGATCATAACGATTAGATCCAAGGCCTTCAGCTCTGTGTTCAGCACCAGGGACAACATATTGAACACATCAAATAGCTGTGCATCAAAGGGAATGTTCCCAGTTGATGTTGCATATTTCTGTGTTGATAACTTTTGTACTAAAACAGATACCGCAAATCTGATTGCAGCAGTCGATTTATGAGAAAATTCTGGTCTTCTTTGTTATGCTACATGGCACCTTTACGTTGGAAAAACTTGCCCTTGTTCCAGACATAACCCTTTACCCATTACTTGCTGGGGTATTTAGATATGTAATATTCACTTTCATTTCTGAAATACAAGGGTGTCCTGAGACTTTTGACTTACCCAGTATATCAAGAGAGGCAGAGAGGATTTGGCTAATTTTTCATGGGTGCAACCCACATACTCAGCTCTACTGCTCATCCCACAAATGCATGTTCCTTACAAATATGGCACCATTTAAAAAGGAAATGAACAGGCTTTCCAATGGTATACGATTTATTGGCAAGAAGCATTGTTACAACAAAGAAATAATCTACCAAACACAAATATACAGCTCCTGGGACACAGTGAAAAAACCTTAGAATGAGGTAAAATTTATTATGTGGTAGGTGGGTGGCACGGTGGTGCAGCAGGTAGTGTCGCAGCCACACAGCTCCAGGGACCTGGAGGTTGTGGGTTCGAGTCTTGCTCCGGGTGACTGTCTGTGAGGACTTTGGTGTGTTAGGTTTCCTCCAGGTGCTCCAGTTTCCTCCCACTGCCAGTAGGTGGACTGGCAACTCAAAAGTGTCCATAGGTTTGAGAGTGGCACCCCCTCCCTGGTGTGTTCCCACATTGCACCCAGCAATTCCAGGTAGGCTCCAGACCCACTATGACCCTGAATTGGATAAGCAGTTTCAGACAATGAATAAATGAATGTGGTAGGTTAATACTAGGCCCCTGCATATTTTCTCAAAGGCCCTCATGATTAACTAATCCTCCTAAAATCACTATGTTCATCAGTATTACAGATTCCAAGACAGTAACCTTCTATTGATTTAAAGGTTTCTTACATGTAACAACATATTTAACTTAATTCAGTACACACAGATCTATGTATATGAAATTCATCACTGCAGTGACACTGACATGGTGGTTGTGTGTTAGTGTGTGTTGAACTGATACGAGTGGATCAGACATAGTAGTGCTGTTGGAGTTTTTAAATCCCTCAGTGTCACTGCTGGACTAAGAATAGTCCACCAGCTACAAATTGTCAGGCCTTGTGAGGGTCCTGACAGTTGAAAATTAAAAAAAATATATTTTATTTGTCCGCGACCCTGAAATGGAGAAGCGGAAAAGAAAATGATGATGATGATGATGATATTTTATTTGTTTTTTCAACCAGAGTTTGCCATCTATGGCCACGGCCTGCAACCTCTGCAGCAGCAAGTGCAGAAACAGCAGGAGCAGGGCTCTCAAACATCTAATCAACACCACCTCATCTCAGAGTCCTCCAGTTTACCCTGGAGTTTTCTGTGCTAAAGTTAGGTAAGTTAATAAGATGCAGTGTTTCATCTATGTGTGTATGGGTAGTTTGTGTAAAACCAAAGAGATGCTGTTATATCTAGATTTAAAAATTTGATGTATTAAATAATAATAAAAAATACCTATGTATTTTTGATGTGTTTTTGTAGAGACATTGTGGTTATGATTTATAACAACAACAACAACGCTAATAATAATAAATTTTATTTTAAGTGCCTTTATATGCACAGAAGGACACTACAGTAAAATAGAACAAATAGTAAAAAAAAATGCAAAAAACTATATTACCAATAAATTAATCATATCAAAAATAAAATATCCAGTATTTAGAGATGTACTACTGATAAGATTTAGCAAAATTCACATAAAATATCCAATTTCATGCTATTCCATAATTTATTTATTTATCCATAGGCCTATATAAAAAGACATTTGAGATATTACTTAAAAAACAGACACTCGCAGAACCTCTGATATCCTTTGGAAGAGTGTTCCATAATCTTGGAGGACTGGTGAAAGCCCCACAGATGCCCCACTTTGGTGCCGCAAGAGGCTTATAGGTGTGGAGCATGGGTGTTTCTGGACCCCTAATCAGAGTCCAAGCACCCCTTAAAATAAGAGGGAATGTTTTATGTATATATATCCTTATAAAGTACACATGGTTTAAACAAAATATTTTAACAAGGAAAATACAGCAAACCCCCCCTTCACCTGCCGCTTCACAAATGATATAATCCATTCTCACTCCTACCCCTCCCCCGCCTCCCTTCCTGAAACCTCTCAGGTGAGTTCAGTAAATAACGTTAGTTCTGAGGAGGAATTCTGTACTTTATTACTGTCCGGGGACCGGGGACTAAGCTACGCTTTAATTCACAGCCCGCACTGCCTGTAGAACAGCGTACTTAAGGGTAAAATATAGGAAAGGACCGGGGACTAAGCTACACTTTAATTTACAGCCCGCACTGCCTGTATTACAGGGTACTTAAGGGTAAGATACAGGAAAGGACCGAAGACTAAGCTGTACTAGCATAACACTTAAGTCTAGAGCGAGATCATTTACTTTATTGTCTGGGTTGTTCAAAGGATGGTAAATATATAAAAGGAATGATATATGCCAAAGACTCCTTGTTTGGGGATGATGACCAGAAGGTAAGTTGCTGAGCTGAGGAAGCAGGAATGTGTGGAAGACATGACCAATGCATATTTTCTGCTGCACCCATGTGAGCATAAGAGAAACACCCATTCATTGTATGTGATGATGATTATTGTGGTAAATCACATGTCCTGAACCTAATGAGTACAAAGCACCCTGAAAATCTGCTAGTGCCTGTAATAAAAGTGCCAATCATGTCCTCTGTAGGTGCACTGTAAATAAATGTAAAGGATATATAATTACATTCAGAACTACAGTGAATTTAAACATAGGAGCTGCATTATTAAAAAAAAACACATTAATAGTCACTTAAATTTTAGTCGCATAAATTCATACTTTTAACTCAATTTTATAATCTATAATTATGCTTAGCAGTACAATGGATTCAGAACGTAGTTATGTCCCTTATTTGTAAAATGTTTGTAAGATACCAGTAATAACCACATATTTCTAGTAACTTAACCTTTACTTACTCAGTACCTATTTTATCTTATGGCTTACTTACTCCATACTTACCCAGTAATTAGCGAGCTGTAATTTAAAGTGTTACCAATGCTCTTTATTAAAACTCTCCAAAAAGAACATCAGAGAATAAATATAAGTGACAGGCGGCTTTTTGATGTGGCTTGTAAACAGACAGTGTTTCACCCTGAGGGTGACGGCTCCAACAAAACACAGTTCTCGCTACAAAGAAAGACCTAATATATCCAAACACCAATAAACAACTTAAAAGCATCATATATATTACTCCCACCCTCACAGCACCAAACAATGAAAATAAAACCTAAAAAAAGAGAAAAAGTTGGGCCCATGGTGCACGCTGGGTGCTCTTAGCCATATCAAGTTCATGTCACTCCTTCAAATTTCCTCTTCATTGGAGTACTTTAAAAACTTGAGTTGAAAGGCTGAAAACTCATAAAATCCAGTTGAAATCACAAAACTTGAAGATGTTGTAATGACCTATTGCTTAACAAATGTTTTACAGTGTGTGGTTAGGAAATATTGACCTCTACATATTAGAAATTAAATAACTCCAAAAACAGACAATTTAAATTTCATTTATAAAAGAAACATCTTTTGCCAGGGCCAAAATCTGTTTGCAATTTGAATTGAAAGGAAGGAAGAGGGAGGAGCTAGTATTGCTCATACAGGAAACATTAGTTTTATTTGAAAAACAAAAAACAAAAAAAAAACCTGAAGCAACCACAATATTTCCTACCCATCTGGACAGCATTGTTTTCCGATATTTCTTCACACTCCACTTACACTCAGGTAGGAACTATCTAATCTTTTCCCACCCATTCCACAGAATCGATACTAAAGGGCTATTGCTTGAATCCAAAGTTGTGGGCTTGACTTACCCTCTGTAACTTTCATTTTCCCAGAACTGATACTCAGTCCTTCCTCAGGGCAAAGTATGTTTAGCTGCAAGTCCCAGTCTATAAAGGTCCGATGATAAGTTGATAAGTAACTTTAAAGGAAAAACATTTTTTTAAGTAAATCTCATTCTCTGCGCGCGCGCACACACACACACACACACACACACAGAGAGAGAGAAAGAGAGACAGAGAGAGAGAGAGAGAGAGAGAGATTGCTACTACACCCACACTTCTGACTCTTAACATTCTTTGTTGCTGAAGAATCCTCTGCACTGAATCTCAAATTTTCATGCCTCAACCTCTTCTCACCCTCCAGGAGAACCCCCAAACAAACTTAAAATTATAGTAAGTATGTTATTTTCTATATGTATTTGAACTATCTATATGTATATACATTTTTGTTTATGCCATTGTGGCCAAGTTATCTTTAAGTCTGTTCTTTTATTTATGCGATCCTATTAATTCTGCTAATTAATCATTAATAAACTGTTTCAGAAGCAAATTAACCACAAAGACAATGGAAGTACTGTTTTCAAATTTTTTTTAACCAACAAAAGTTTCAAAATAAGAATTTCTGTCTTTGTATTTTGTACTATAAACACATAATGCAAAGATGTGCAAATCAATTTTAAATCTTATATTTAATTTAAAAATAGAAAAAAAGACATTTAAATGTTGAAACTGGGAAATGTTATTGTTCTTTAAATACCTATTTGCCCATATGGAATTTAATGCAGCAACATATTCCAAATATAAATGTTGGGAGGGGGAATATAATGGTGTTTGAATTGAAGTGTGGGGAGCACGGATGAAAAATTAAGGGTTCACTCAGCAAGGAGCAGGCAGGACTCAAAAATAACTCACTCCATGATAATTTATTCAAAAATAGCACGTGATGACATCACGATAAGAAAGGTACCAGAAAAAAGGAAAAGATAATAATTAAAAACATCAGGTTAGGACTAGACAGACCTAATTTGTCCGTACCACAGTCCCATCTACCTTCATTGGCTACAGCAGCCAATTACTTTGTCGGAGCCTGCATAATCTTAGACCACTTGAACTACCCCCTCATGGGCCTCTTTTAGTAACTTAGCCCCACCCCTCTTCTAATTGGACTGACCCAACACTGGCAAAGGGGTAACAAAGTTAATTGGAAGAAGATATTTATACACTACAATATAACATATATATATATATACACACACACACAATATCCTAAACTATTTCAGGAGGTGGTCTGAAATATATCAGGTATAGACAATGAATGATTGAATATCTATTGGGAACGTATGTGTTTATTTATTTATTTTTTTGTTTTTTTCTTGTCATTCCTGCAACTGGAACTGCTGCATTTTCTTGGCCAGGTCTCCCTGAGAAAAGAGATTTTAATCTCAAAGGACTCCCTGGTTAAAATGGCTGAAAATCTCCAAATGAATAATAGAGGTAATTACAATCTAAATATTCTAAAGTCTATTATTTATTCTGAAATTATTCATATTTTATTTTCATGTTTTTTTTCCTTTTACCAGGAAATAAAAGGACACCTAGAGATGACAACACTTCTACTTCACCTGGTATGCCAAAAAAACAAAGAAGGCAAGAGGACCCCGAGAGGACAGGGGCTAGTAAGTTGATATGATAAATGATAAACCATTAAATCTTCCTTTGTGAATTCAGTTTCTATTGTTATTTTGAATTTAAATCAATACAGACCATAATAAATCCTTGTTTTAAAAACACTCCAGAAGACTTTGGAATTCAAAACAAAAGAACAGTCTGAGCAACAATCAGTATGGAAAAAATAATGAAGTAATTTTAATAGCAAGCAGGATTTAAAAAACACCTTACCCCTGTAACAAAAAAAAAAAAAAGATTCGGGACTTAATAAAGTAAGTGACTGTCAGGAAGCGTAAATCAGTTATTGCTCTGGTAACTCAAGGAGTACCAGAGCATAAGTACTTGAATCTGAATTTTCAATATTTCTATGTAATTTCTATATCCCTACAACCCTCTGTTCAAAATTAGATCTGCTGATTTTGGTCTTCTGGCCATTCCTAAGCATAGGCTTTCTTCTATGGGCGACAGGTCTTTTAGTATTGATGCTTTTTAATAGAATTTTATTGTATATATTTTATTATTGTTTTTAATAATAATTATTATAAAAATAATTAATTATTATTAGTATTAGTATTAGATGATGTAACTGATGTAAGTAGAAAAAATCTTTATGATAATAAAACAATGTTTATTACAATGCCAATAATTTATTTAAAACGTATGATTATTATTATTGTTATTATTATTATTTTTATTATTATTGTTATCACTATTATTACTGTGATGAGAAAATAATGTATAAAAACATTTTTTACCACACACACCAGCAGTTTTTAAATAACATATCCCCTGTTATGCCACGCCCCCACACCATAGCAGACATATTTTGTTCTGTCCGTAAACTAAATAAATGGTACAATTTGCATGTCACACAATGAAATTATTAATTATGCAAGTAGGATTTAGTGCCTCAGTACATCCACAGAATTACAGCCCTCATTGTTAAAATATTGGGGAAAAAAAACCCATATAAAAAAATACAAAAAATATTTTTTCCCAACGTTACACTGTGCACAACAAAAAATCAAACATGCTATTTCTAAGGCTGTTCCCTGTAGAATATGTACAAAAACATGTCATTTGGTCAGTTCCACATCTCTGAATAAAAGTGTATGACACAAACCAACTGAAGAATCAGCAGCTACTTGTGATGATCTAAAACACAAAGGAGAGTAAAAAATGCTGCTGAGGTGACAAGCACATAACTATGGCTAAAAAATGTGTAACCTGCCAGATGACTGTCTGTTCAGCAACAAAATAATTACTGTTTAAATGAAAACTTTCCATGAAGATGGCAACCACCAAGACCCATTTGAAATGGGGTAATGAACACATGCTCACATAACCATGTTTGATACAACACAGGCATTAGTGGCAGGAAGACAGGAAGACAAGAATCTCAGCTCCACTGTGATCTTCATGTGTTTTTCAGTGTGAACCCATTAAAAAGCCAGGAGAAGTGGAGGGATTTTGTGTTTTGGATGCTGACGTTTACAAGCAAAATGCAAGAATGTGTAGCAATGTCATGGGTTTTGCCTGTCATGTCACATGTGTTTCCCCCTGTCCTGTCCCATAGACCCTCCCTGCTTCTGTGAGTCCTGGACATGTCATATGACCGGGTTAACAGGTGTTCCTAATGTGTTATCCTTTATAAGCTCCCTTTGTGTCTTTTAGAGTTTGTCGGTCATTGTTATTGTTGTGGTGTTCTTGTGTTTCTATGTGTCTGTGTAAACGAATGTCCACTTTTGTGTATGCCTCCATCTTTCACGTCTCCTACACTCAGCCAATGTGGCATCAACCTAAATATACTGCACAATTATTCTAATAAACATTGTAATCTTGACTGATAGTGTCCTCCACTAACGTGTATATAGATGTTTTATAACATGTGATATCACAAGTCATTCCTTTCATTATTGTTTTTGTAGGGATACATATCAGAAATGCCAGGAGGATTATGACAAATATTAAATACAAACTCAGCGAATATGAAGGCACCCCACCCCTTCAATATGTCAGGTACAGTAACCTAGCACAATATTACATTTATAAATGCATTTATAAAATTATATATAGCATATATATAGTTGAAAAAGACTATTTAATATTATATTAAATTAATACTTAATTACTACAGGTTACATAAACTTTGTCAGTATGAATATAAAAAATATATTTTTAAAATTGAATAAAGATTTCTGTTGTTATAATGTCACATACACTCTAAAAAGAAAACAGTTGATCCAACTTAATTGAATTGCTTCAATTGGTAACAAGTAATTCAATTAAGTTTATCCAACTTAATTTTTTAAGTTTAATCTTAAAAAGCTTAAAAGATTAAGTTGGATAAACTTAATTGAATTACTTGTTACCAATTGAAGCAATTCAATTAAGTTGGATCAACTGTTTTCTTTTTAGAGTGTAGGACATGTTTATTTTAAAGACAAAGTTTGTTTTAAGATGTTCTCCTTGATATGGATTTGTTAAATCAACAGCACATTTATTAACCAGTAAATTAAGTATTTATTAACTTGTAAATGAAGGTGTTGGATAATAACCTCAAATTATAGTGAATTGCCACAAGGATATGTTTGGAAGGCATTAAACCAACACATTCACACATACAAACTTTTTCAGTTTCAGAATAGTTTCTTCATTCACATACAAAATATTTACTGTAATAAAGTTATTTGTATTTATTCTAATATTAAGGGGTTTTTGTTTGTATTTGAGCAAATAAACTCTTATTCCTCAGATAAAGAGTTTTTTTTTCATAAATCATAGTTGCCTAAAACATGGGTACAGTATTGTGTCTATTTCAAATTGGTCAGTGCAAAATAACGGAAATAACCCAACTTTTACAAATTGTTTATACATAATCATGTCTCATGCATGAAAAAATATATTAATGTAATGATATAAGTTTATGAGAAGTTATAAATAACCCTCTGGCTGTCTGGGTGCCAGATTCTGCACATTTAATATATTAGTAAATAGAAATAAAATTATATACTTGGTGGATTTACCATACTGGAAATATTAAAAATACTATGAGGACTGTGAAAGCTATGATAAATGTATAGTTTGTTGGGTTTACATATTTATTTATTTTTGAAAACAAAATTCAGCAAATAAACAGCACTTGTTCTATACAGTGTGCAGAACTGGCCTCTCTGCACAAGAGGTCCAAAATGATTTTCTCTTAAATAAATTAGCAAAGCAATCCTTTTGACCAAGGAAGTTTAAACGTTCACACTTGACTGTAAATAAAGGAAACTGAAAGAAGTCAAATAAAATGTTGCTTAATGTGAAGAGTTACCACTTCAGAAAACAATAATTAATTGTTTGCATTTTTTTGTGCACAGAGAAATAATCTCAAAACTGGACTCGGATGCAAGGAGGAAAACTACCGTGGGTGTATTTGGGAGGACAGGCGCTGGCAAGAGCTCAATGCTAAATGCCATCCTGGGGCAAAAGTTCTTGTTGCCATCAGGAACAGTTTGTGCCTGCACATCAGTCATCATACAGGTCGAAGCCAACGTCACAGACTCCAGCTACATAGCCAAGATTGAATTCATCTCAAAAATGGTATACAAGCAAAAAAAAAAAAAAAGTTTTGTTCATGTAAACAAATTCTCCACGCCTGCCCAGACCTCACAAATGTACTTATTAACTCAGTATATATTTAATAACTAAAGTTCTAGGTATGAAATTTTTTTTGATGATTTGTTGATGAATCAGCTGATGGTAAATTAAATGTGTATATTCTCATTTAACAATAAGAATTGGCTTAGCACACATTTCATAAATCAGAGCGACAGTGTATGAAAATATATCTTAAGTTGCTAGAGTAGCTAACAGGATGTAATTACAGTGAAAGACGCGTTATTTTATTCAGCACCTAGTCTTAATTTCCATATTTCCATTAAAAACCTCTCTGATAGTGTTGTTAATATTTTTCTTCAGGATTGGGATGATGAGCTCATAACTCTTAAGAATATTTTATCAGGGGATGCTGAAGAGAGAGAAGATGCCATGTTTGATACAGCAAATGAGAAAATTACAGCACTGTATGGAGAGCAAGGTGTTTCTATGTCTATAGAAGACCTCATGAAAGATGACAATTTCTCAGAAATTCCTGAGTTTCTCAGATCTGAAAACAAGAAGATAACATGTGATAAAGTAAGTCAAACTGAGTTTGTTCACTGAAAAGGTGGTGTTTTGGCAGCTTAGGTGTAGTTAAAAGAACTAAAAGACAAAATACCACTTATATGAAATTATAATTTATATGTTTATGTGTGCATTTTATGTGTAAATCAGGCCTCAGATCTCTCGGAACAGATTGGGTGTTTTATTCAGCATGATGATTCAAGTCCTGGAGGATGTTACTGGCCGATAGTGAAGAGTGTCACAATCAAGGTTCCCAATTGTAAAGATTTTCTGGAACACGTTGTGCTAGTGGATCTCCCAGGAACTGGAGACTACAATAAGATCAGAGATGAGATGTGGAAAATGGTAATAAATGCTGTTCATTCATAAAATTATACCAAATAATAATGCTTCATATAAAACCTTGACTGTTTCCATGGACTCCTTGGCCCCTTGTTACTTTGATGCTTAACTCACGTGTTAGAAATAAAATAGACAGCACAGCTGCAATACACATAGTGTTGTTACCACACAGCTCCAGGGTTATTCACCTCGCAGGTCACTCTCAATGAGTTCAGGGTGAACAGGCTAAAGTGGTTACCCTGCCAAAACTAACATCATGTCAGTGATGCATTCGCAGACTTTAGCAAAAGTAACCTTTGATTTAATTAAATATACCAACAGATGTATTATAACACCTTGTTACTCTTCTTAGAAAAGCAATGATTTGGAACAATGTTATAAAGTGTATGCACTGATGTAACGTTCCTGCCAGAACGCAGCAAAAAATAAATATTTAATGACTAAAAACTTTTTAATATTTATTCTGATATTTACTTATAATTCACAATCTTATTTAGCAAAGCTGGATGTTTAATTCTTAGATTTTTTTTCAAATAAATAGTCAAAATTTGTGTCAGGTGAGAAATTTGACATCATAAGGTTTATGCTGCTTATAGACCCATGGATGAGGAGAAAAAAATCCCCCTGAGCAGGAGCATGTGTTCTGTTGATATGTGCAGAAAAGAGGAGAAGCTCTTATTGTCATGTTAGTTCATGATAGCCAGTTAAAGACAATAAAAGTCCTAACCTGATTTCATACCAGTAGTTTGCATATTGACCATTTGTTTTGTTGATGGGGAGCAAAATTCTCAAAAACCGGCAATGGGGGCTTCTGCAGACAAAAGTTTGACTAGTAACTTTTTGGCCTGTTTGGTCCAATTCATTCTAATGGAGTTGGATGGGTTTGTTGACCTAGCAATGTTTTCCATGCCAGTTTGCTATGAACACAAATAAAGGACATTTAATAAAGGGTTGTCACAAATTTAAAATAATAATTTTATCAATTTTACACCATGCTGAAAAGAATAGTCACTGATTACATCCAGTGACCGTGATAAATGGCTGTTGATAAAACAGTCATGTTTCCATGTTTTACTGAGCTGTAACATTAACTTAAATTCTCTGATTTATAGAAACTGAGGGACTGTTCTACAGTGTGGATTGTAAGTGAAATAAACCGTGCTGCTTCTGACAAGGAAGCTTGGGAACTTGTTTCTAACAGTATAACAGACATGGCACAAGGAGGAGAGTGCAGGAGCATCTCTTTTATCTGTACCAAGACTGATGATATCAACCCACAGAACTACATGAGGTGAGGACTAGTGCAATTAATTAATTTAACAAATTAATCTAGATTTGTGTATTAAAATTAACTATTCTAGCATATTTAACTGAATTGGATTTTGGTGTATAAATCTGACAAATATTCAACATTTAGATCCTCAAAGATCAAGGATGAAGACCTTCAGATTTCACCAGAGGTAACAATAATATACTTAGATATATTTGAAATATTTCTCTTAGTGTTCTTTAAGTTTGTAAATGTATTTACATTTAATTCCAGGATTGTCAATATGTCACCAAAAGAAAAACTGCATGTATACTGCACAGAAATGAGAAAGCTAAAGAAAGGGTGAAGAAGATCTTCCTTCAACAAGACAAAATTAAGGTGTTTTCATTCACTTTATGCATAGCATTTTTTTTGAGGTAATGTTTCCACACTGACATAGTCTGACTGTAATTATTAAAGCACTTAAAGGTTTAGAAAACTTAACAAAATAAAGGCTATAAAATGAAGTTAGGTTATTTAAACACCAATTACAATATCAGAAAAGACTATCAGAAAATAAAGACAATACATAATGTGTTTTGAGCTTTTCTTCTTATTTATATTCCTCCACTAGAGACACTTTAACTGTGATGATGGCTTCCTTTCTTTGTTCACTGTGAGTTCTGAAGAATTCATCAGCGAGAACCCAATTATGAACCCAGAAGAAACCGGTAGAGCATAAACGTTTCTATTCTGTAAAAAACATTACACGCCAACAAACTATTAATTCCAGTTTTCTGATCTAAACACACACAGAGATACCCAAGCTCAAGGAACTCTTGAGGATGTACAACAATAGTCATACAAATGACATGGCAAGTGACTACATATCTGGAGCACTGGGAATCCTATCCTTAATTCAAGGTTTCAACAAGATCAATACTGAAATGGTACGGCAATTCACTAAATGATATTATGATTCATTTTACACCTTGAATTTACATGCATTGTTGATGATCAGATGTCCAGATTTTACCTGACCCAGCTACAGAAGATACATTCTGTTGTCATCAGCGAAGCTTGGGTTCCACCAACAACAAATTTAACTCTGGCCATTATAACCACACATCAACTAATGAGCTTATCCGGCTAAAGTTAACAGCTACAAACCCTGGCTCACTGCTCAGTAACTCTCAAAATACTGATAACATTTTCCTTAACTTATCACTAACACAGCAACATATCAAGAAAGCCAACAACATGTTTTTGCTTACTTTCTTACTAGTCCAACATAGAAGAGTCTGTCATGTCTCTCACAACTCCCTTCACTGAGTAGTCAGTCCTGTATTAACCCTTGTACGGCCACTCTCTTTCTCATACTGTCCGTATCAGGAAAACCGAGATAGATACTCCTTGTAGCAAGTTAAAGTGTTACAGTTCTACTGAGAGTTCTCCGTCCCGTGGTTTCCAAGTCGCATTGCCATGTTTTCGGTGAGCAGCCTAGCACATCTTTTGTTGTTGTTTTAAAGGAAAAATCTGTAATACTGATATCAAATGTTTAAAAATGGTATCTACAATACAGATTCAAAACAGTGGCGAGAGCTGTCTGCTCCCCTCCTCCCCAGATGCCATGCAGGTTTCCATTTTAAGGAAAATTAAACCTGCACAAATGTCAAGATCAAGATGAATTTAAGAACTTTGGACCTTCATAGCTAAAATATATGTGCCATAATCAACCTATTTGCACAGACTAATGCACATCATTTCATTAAATCATATACCCATGCTAGAGAAATTCATAAACGTGAACCAGTGTCTGCTGTTCTTCCTGCAAGCTATTTTCCCATTGCTACCTTAAATGTTCCTACTAGTCAATGCTGATGTTATCATACTTAATTATTTTTTCCTTCCACAATAATTGTAATTTTAGGCGTTTGCTTCTTATTCACATTTTTCGTATTCAGATGTTAGTTCCACCATAAGTCAGTTTATGGGGCTAATATTGGCATTAATTCTCCCTTTAATACTAGGCAATTATGCGATACTGAACATAGCACTAGTTTTTGAAACACAACTCATATTTCTCAATTTCTTGAAAACAGTTTACACACCTTAATCTGCCATAATTCCTCATTTTCTTCTTTTAAAAACACACAAACCACAGTGTTTGCACCTTTCAATCCACTCCAAAATTATACACACTGGTTATTTATGAGTACTTTATATATTAACTATTGCTCCTTTAAGTTTTTTCAAATAGCATACATTTGTAACGAAACCATTAAAAGCCAGTATCATATCCTTTTAATAACTTTTACATTTTAGAGGGCTGAGAAGTCCAGACTTTTTAATGACTTGGAGAAAAATCTTCACAATGCAGTTGGAAACCTGCAGGAATACTGTGACCAGATTTCCATCTCTCTAAATGAACTTCTTTCACAAGGAGCAAGAGAATCTGAAGAAAACTGTGTTAAAGTGGCAGACGAACTTATAAAACCGGTAAGTTGTTTTCTAAAAATCAAATCTAAAATTTAAAGATTTTATTCTATTTAATTATTTAAACTACTTAGAAGAATAAGGATGGTCGAGGATTTCACAGAACACTGACAGCACTCTGCAAGAATGATGGCTACTACAGGTCCAAGAAGGGAGAAATAGATCTGAATAAACATTTGGCCAAACAAATGCTGGGCCACATTGATAAAGCATTCAGTGAATTCTTCCCGTGAGTACAACACAATTAAATTTCTATAGTGGTGAGAAGTTGAAAGTGTTGAAATATGCATGCACAACGAGGGTATCTGGTGGGGTATCTGGTTGGCTGAGGCTGGGGACATTAACTGTAACTGAAGTTGTGCCATGTATTTGCACGGTGTATTATTGCAATTAATCCTACTTTAACTTTTTACTTTTTAAATTAATCCTAATTATTACTACTTTCTTTTGTTTGTTGGTTTGTTTCAGAGTGCAGGAACCTATCTCTGAAAATTCACTGCAGGCACACATTGATAAGTTCACTATGATCAAAGACGATGTGATCACCAAATATAAAAATTCTCCAGTGCTGACACATATGCTGGAGTTCCTTAAAATGGAGGTGAACAAGTTAATACTCTATAATATTAATGTTGATTTATAATGTCTTTCTATAGTGGTATGCAACACTTCATATTTCTTTGTTAGATTACAAGCCATTGAGGATGCATTCCAGTTTTACATTTTCTATTATTAACAGGAAATGAAGTTGAAGACAATGATTAAACAATATATCATTCAGCAAAAAAAGACATTTTATGCATCTCCACCTGAATCCATTAAAACTGCAATGCAGCAAGGCTATATGAGTAAGTTACTTATGATAATGCTTAAAATAAATGGCCCTTAATCTGAATGGACGATTTAACAGTATTGTTTTGTTTTAGGTGCTGCCGACATCAGTGGAGCTGGATCAATGAAGAAGAAGCAGGATATTTTGTTGGAACACATAGACTCGTCAAAAAGTGAAATGTTCAAGACAGCACAGAGAGATATGATTCAACGGATGGAAGGCA
The DNA here is from genome assembly GCF_029633855.1 of Hoplias malabaricus. Lineage (NCBI taxonomy): Eukaryota > Metazoa > Chordata > Actinopteri > Characiformes > Erythrinidae > Hoplias > Hoplias malabaricus. The sequence goes on along the minus strand of NC_089801.1, from coordinate 33,876,706 downwards.
CAATGGTTTGTATTTCTAAATTAAATAAACAGCTGTCAAAAAAAATAATTGACATGCCTTTCAATTTTAATGTCACAATTAGTTTTTGTCTCAACATAGTGAACAATTACAATCATATAATATATTTTATACACACAATAATAGTGTGCATATTAATTTATGCTATTTTCTATGCTAATTTTGAATACTGAGATTTTTCCTAATGTTGAAAGAAACATTCGATGGACTGGCACCCTGTCTCGAGGGTGTTCCTATGTTGCACCCAGCTGTATAAGTGGTTAAAGACAATGAATGAATGAAATTATATTAGATTCTCACTTATAAAGTTTATCTATTTTAAACAACAAAGCTGTTTAGATAAATTGTTTTACAAAGTCTCCACTTAGAGTAAAATAAAGCAATGAGTGGGCTTCATAAAGATGTGGGGCTGCTTTTTCTTGAAGTACTCCTGGTGGGTTTGTGTTTACTGAAAATATCAATTAATTTTTGTATGTAAATGTGCAGAAGACTAAAAAGATTCTACTCCAACGAATTACAATAAAACTCACCAGCTTCCCTTTAATCCTAACTGTTTCAGTCACATTAAATTAACATTTGTTTCATGACATAATTAACTAAATACATAATTATTGCAAAAAATATGCACAAATTTTATAGCAGCACGGTATATAAAATGCAGTTTCAAAGCAAATGTATATTTTCACAATTTTACATATTTCCTTTAAAAGCATTCCATTGTGGAGGCAATAAGAACAAATCTAATCAAGTCAATGGAAAATTCACTTCTTGATGAAAACACCTCAACCTACATGGGTAAGTCATTCTTACAACCAAGTGGAATTTTCAGTGGCATAAAATCATGATAAATTAGTTACTTTAAGCTGCCCCAATTGTGGACAGTGACAGTTAGAATAAGATCTTCTGAAGCAGCTGCACAATATGAAAACTGTGAAGGAGTAAATTTAGGGGCTGATACAATGTACTTATTGCAGAAACACTCTTGCGTGTCACGTGTTGTTGCCAACAAATTAAATATGGATAAATATTTTTCAAATAAAGTAATATTTCCCAGATTCAACATTTGAAATGTTGTCTTTGTTCTAATTTTAATTAAATATATGATTTAAATGATTTACGCATCATGGCATTCTGTTGTTTACATTTTGTGTCCCAAATTTCTGTAAATGGGGCTCTATTATTATTCTTTATTACAGAAATAATGTAATAAGCAGGTACCCATTAACTTTGGCTATATTGTATACATTTATATTTTACCAATGTAATCATTTTATTTCTTTTTTTTCCTTTTGTGTTGTAGATGTCACCAAAGAGATAAAAGACCTGAAGTGGATGGCAGATCAAGTTTTTGATTAGTTTTGCAAAGAAACTGCAAGAATATTCTCTGAGACTTCACTGTTTCAGATCAACATTTAGCATCATGTTACATCGCTTCACTTCTAAATTTAAGCATTTTGCTTATTAACATATTTTGCCAAAGTGAATAGCAAATGTTTTCGATTTTTATGTAACTTTTAACTTTATTTTTTTCTTTTGAAATTTTTGCAGCTCCATGCATTACAATTTACATTCTACACAGCAAATCTTCCAGTGTTGAATATTTTGTACTTGTAGATTTTTTGTTTATTGGTCCTTGGTCCTTGGCCCAGGTACAATGAGGCTGAGGATAAATAAAGGGTATCAATAGGTTAAATTGAGATGAACATTGTTGCAACTAAATGCTTTGTATTAGGTTTATATTGTACTTTAAAAACGTATTGTACTTTTATATTGTACTAGAATACTTATCTTCACAGTTCTCTTTTAGATTATCTAGAATTTATATAGTGAATGTTGTAGTGTGTATGATTGCATATTGATTACATCCAGAATGTTTCAGCTAACACTTTTTACTGAATAAAAAACAAGTATATACATGATGGTACAGATGGATTAGACAAGGGAGTGCTGTTCCTTTTTAATAGTCCCATTGGAGAAGCTGAGCCTCTGTGTTTAAGCCATTTGCTTTTGACATCAATTGCTGAGACTTTCTGCCACCCACACATCCGAGTACCAAACTGACTGGCATAAATTTGGGAAGTGACAGAAAGAACATGGAGAACACGGATTAGACACTGGTGGACAATTCTGTATTTCAATGTAGTGATCGACCGATATGGGTTTTTCGATAGCCAATGCCAATGCCGATTTTTAGACAGCAGTAGTGGCTGATGGCCGATATGTAAAGCTGATATTCCCATTCCTCAGGCAGTGAATAAACTAGAGGCATTATCATGATTTCTTTTTACAGAAAACATTTCAAATTTGTAAAAGAAACCATTTAGAGGTCCTGAAATATATATGAAGTGGTCAAAAGCTCATGAAAACCACAAAAAATGTAGACACTTGTCTTATTTATTAAAAAAAAATGTTAGTGACTATAAACTGAAGAGTTCATGAGTCCCATTACTTTTTTCTTTTTAAAATTGTGCCTCCAGGGGTCTACTTTCATCAGGTAAAATTTGGAGTTGATACCTCATACTAGTGATTGACCGATATATTGGCCAGCCGATTAATCGGGTCGATTTTTGGCATTTTTTTATATAATCGGCATCGGCCAATTTATTAGCACAAGAGGCCGATATTTACACAATGCACACAGGCAATGCTGTGGGCAGCTCTGTCATTCTGGCTGTTAGAACGCCCCTTGCATCCATTTTGTCATCTTACAGGCAGACATCATTGAGCACAACTACACGAGTACAAACCTCCAACCTGTAGCTGCCTGCCATCTCATCAGAGAAAACGGTATTAATTATTTTCTCTTCTTTAGCTCTCACTATTTGTTACTGGCTGCTCTTTGTAACATACACTCAATAATCTGCTATCATAAATGACTGAGTGGATAGTTGTAACCTAGAAACCCAGAGTTATTTAGCCCCTTATCAGCGCCTATAAAAAAAATCACTCACTGTTATATCCGTCAGTATATCTAAAGTACTACAGGTCCAAAGTCGACAGTTAATGTACAACATTAAAACTTAAAGTCACTGATTTTCATTGATTTAATCATTTTATATATAATCCCACTCGATAAATAAGTATTTTTGCTATGTTATTGAAAAATGGTATGAAAAAATATTAGTGACAGTACAGATTTTCAGTTTTTTCACAGCACCATATTTGAGTCAATGTGTACATATCATAAACCAATCTGACAGGCAGACTCTCAGGATCATGAGGATATATGCTAAAATGTAGGACTAAGTAATAAAAGCCAAAAATATAAGATATTCCAAACTCCAGGTAACTTCCTTCATTAATGACAAAACCGTGGCTCCTCGAACCTTCGGCTGTCCCCTTCAAAACGAGACTAAATCTGAGTCTTTCCATCAAACCGATTGTGAGTAATCCTCATGTTTGTGTCAAGAGTACTGGCCAAAAAAATAGTACACATTTTTAAAAAATAATTAAAATACTGCTGTGTAGCTTAGGCTCTCAGCTTTCCAGTTATGGCAATGTGCCAAGGAGGACGGACAAACACACAGCAGAGTGCATATGTTTTCAGTGCCTAACAGACCCAGACACAGCAAGAGAGACTCAAATGGTTGTATTTGGCAGCCACAAGCTCCACAAACAATATTCAAGTCAATAAACATGTTTCAAAGCTTAGATGTCTTTTACTAGTTACATTTCCACCACTGAGGACATTTAAATGCAGCAGGGGTGTGGGGGAGGTTGCCTTGCTCTACAACCAATCAGAGTGCAGCTCTCACCTTTTAACACGTCAGTCATTTAAAGGAACACTGTACTCGGTGAGAAACAAGTGTAAACATCAGAAATACTCAGTACATCAGAATAAAACACACCATACCTAAGGGTTTTTACTGTTTGGTGAGGGTAAATGGCCCCTTGGTGAGGGACAGGAGACGAGTTTCTCATAGAAAGTAAAAAAATACTAAGATGTTGACATTAGGTCTAGAAAAGGTATATACACTGTATTTTTGCAGTAAAAGTAATTATTTTCCTTATGGAGAGCTTGGGGTCTAAAGAGACACTTGGAGAGGCCATCTGTCCATTGTCTGCTCCAGCTTGAATAACTTGTCTTCGTTATTGAAAAGTACTTTAAAAATGCCATTTAATATTATTAATATAATATATTACTGTAGTTAGCATCTGCTAACAAATAAAAAAGACATTGTTTACAAATGGATGGACACGTAAAGACAATCACATTCTAGAATCAACAAAATGAAAGGTGCAAAGAACACATAACAGTACAAAACATGAACAGGAGTAATATCATGGTCAGCTTATTATTTGGGAAACAGAGAGGTTCGATGCAAGAGCAAACAGGTAAATCTTAAAACAGGTATGTTTTAAGATTTGATTTGCATAGTGATAGAGTTTGACTGTTGAATTCCTGGAGGAAGGGAGTTCCAAAGGCATGGGGCATGTCTTGAGAAGGCTCAGTGTTTAAGACTATGCAGGTTGGAAGGGGGAATGGTGAATAAACCAGTTGAAGAATCTGAGAGTGTGCTTAGGTGTGTAAGGTTGAAGAACGTCAGCTAGATAAGAAGGAGCTGGATTATTGGGAGCTTTGTAGTTGAGAAGGATATTAAACTAAATATGATATTTAACTGGGAGCCAATAGAGGTTCTGGAGAACTGGGATGATATGGCAGTGAGACTGGGTGTGGATGAGGAGGTGAGCAGTAGAATTCTGGCCATCTGAACTTTATGGAGTAGGGAGGAGCAAATACCAGGAAGAAGTGAGTTACAATAATCAAGATGGTTGGAGATGAATGCATGGATGAGATGTTCAGCAGTGGACTGAGAAAGAGATGGACGAATTTTAGTAATGTTTTGAAGGTGAAAGAAGGAGGTTTTTCTGATGGCACTAACATGGGAATCATATGTGAGTTAAGGGTGACACCATGATTTCAGTCCACAGGGGAGCGGGACAGAGCAACAAAATTAATTGAGATGTTATATTATATTGAAGAAGTTCTGTGTGGGAATAGCGAATTGGATAATGTGCTTCAACTGTTTGAATCACATACACAAGCCAGAGTCCAGTGCAAAATGTCAAGAAAAAAAAAGAACACCATCGTGATTAAACAATAAAATGATTTAAGCAAATACAGTTCTACTTGTGTCTGTATCTGCATTTGCAAAACAGTTTAAAAGAGTTTTCATGCTGGATGTTGTAAGTAATGAATAGGCTGTGATACAAGTAAAACATCTAATCCTGAACATCACAGCAGTAATCTGACTACTTTGAAATCAACCAACTAATGATTCATTGGGGTTATCTGAACAACCACTACACAGTTTTGCAGTCAGACAGTGGGGATGCTATACTTCATTTAAATGCAGATGGTACATGTAATACTCCCTGTGCTCCTGCTTGCTTATTTGGGTGTAAACTGACCTTCTGTTTCCTGTGGAAGTGCTGGTGTTTGTGGGCCGTATTGATGAAAGAGGACATGTTAAAGCCCAAGAGAAGTCTTAAATTTTGAAGTCCAGACAAACTTGAAGACACCTGCCCACTCTATTTCAAATCCTTTTATGAAAATGGGATGTACCCCCTAGTTGTCATCATTCAGGGTCATTGCTGTGAATGACTGAAAATGAGTGGTGTGGAAAGGAGGGCAGCTGTCCTGACCGCTCTGCTGAAGAAGAGTCCTATGACACACTGATATAATTTTAACTGGCAAAAATTACAAATGAAAAAAGAAAATAGAACATTGGTAGTTCATGCACATTTAACTGTGATTTCTGGCCTGAAGTAGAATCTATAACTATCCTCTGTATTATATATCCTCTGTACTATAATCTATTTAACAATCCTCTGACTAAGTTTGGCACCAAATTGTGAGCCCCAATGCATCTTTTTTATTCTTCTATATTTACTTGTTTTATTTTAATGTTTCAAAATGGTGCAGGTGTAATATTGTATTCAATTATATATTTACTCTTAATTTGACTTATCCCAAATATTTAAGTGCTGCAGACATAAAGCTGTAAATTTGGTTGCTGATGTTAGCTTTCATGTATGCTACTGCTTTTCACTCAGTTGCATAAGGCATTTTTCATCTAGACAAATAAAAAATATATATGATTGGAATAGATCTATTTTAGCTTGGGACAGCACGGTAGTAGTGTGCAGGTAGTTTTGCAGTCACAGAGGAGTTTGGTGTGTTCTCCCTGTGCCCGCATGGGAGCTCTGATTTCCTCCCTCAGTCTAAGAAAATAATAATAATAAATAAATACATTTAAAAATAAATAAATAAACAAACAAACACATGTTGGTAGGTGGATTGGCGACTCAAGTGTCCATAGGTGTGAGTGTGTGAGTGAATAAAAATGTTTTTGGGTTTTAGGGTGTGTTCCTGCCCTGCGCCCAGTGATTCCAGGTAGGCTCCAGGCCCACCACAACCCTGAACTTGATAAGCGGTTACAGAAAATGAATGAATAAATGAATAATGTAGTTTGTTGCTGGGCACTCTAGCCTGGGCACTGGACCCATAGGGTGACATGTCTTCTCTTTAGCCATGACCTTACTAACCTCTTTTCCTTTTTTGTTTATCCCACCTACTCCAGTATTTTGCATTTCAAGTAAAACATGCAGTTATGACTTTAATTATAATATGCAAGACGCAATTTTTTAGTAATATATTTAGAGTAAAGCATATATAAATCTAACTCAAATTTAAGTCAAATACACACTGCACTGATTTAGTAAGAGCAGATTTCATGTATTCATTCTGCTCTTGTTTGACCAATGAATCAACAATGACATTGTGCATGAGCAAAAGTTCTATGGTCAAGTTCATGCTTTTCTGGAGCAAGCTACATGTGAAGTAGCACATGTGTTACTTTTTCATTCTATGGTAAAACAGACTAAAAATTAGCATTTGATTCTTAGATCTAGACAAGTGGTCACTCAGGCCCCTGATTTTGGGTTTTTGATGTGGTGTGATGTGATGTGATGTGATGTGATGCAAATTTAAAAAAAGATGTTTTTCAAGGCCAAAATGTGGAAAGTTATTGACTGGTCAAACAAATTTCCTAACCCTCAAGACTACTGAACAGGCTTAGATCTGTTTACAATTTGCATGAAAAACAAGGACAGTGGGAGGAGCCGAAAGTAGATATAAAGTATACAGAACAGTTTTCTTTCGTTTTAAAGAAACTTGAGGCAAACCCAGTCTTTTCATTCAATTGGATAACACTGCTAAACCATAGCTCGTCACACTCCTTTTCCACTGAGGTAGGAATTTCCTTATCTTTATGCATACATTCCACATATATATGCACAATCTCTGTCACTTTCATTTTCTCTGAACTGGAACCTGGACCTCTTTCTTGGTGCAAAGTATCAAAACAGTAAGATTTGAAGACTAATTTTACAGATCACTTTTGTTGCAAGAAGTTTTAATGATATTTTAATCCAAGACATTACAGGGAAACTACAATGCTGAATGATGTAAAAAAAATAATTTTTACTTTAGTGCTTGTTTGCTGAGTCTCTCACTCGCAAGCACACACACACACACACACACACACACACACACACACACAGAGAGAGAGCTGCCACACCCCAACACTCACTTTTCCAAACTCTTATTTTTCTTGTTGCTTAAGAATCCTCTACACTTCATTTCAAGATTCAGACTCAACTCAATCCTCCTGGAGACAGCTGAACAAACTTTAAATTATTGTAAGTACTCTATTTACTATCTACAAACAAATAGTAAACAATTCTGTTGATGGCACTGTGGCCATGTTATGAAAATGGAAATGGAAGTTTGATCCACTTACAAGACATAAAAAGGAATAATTTCATTATGAGGGTAAGAAATAAAAAAATTATAGAATAATAATAGAAAACCCAGGAATTTATTCAATTCCATTTCATTTTTTAATATATCAAATAGGAAAAAAATGGAATAATGAAATTTTACAGAATTTTTGGATTTAGCCTCAAATGGTCAGAAATGGTATTGACATGGGCATTTACCTGGACTGTAGAACAGGGGTGTCAAACTAGATCCACGGAGGGCCGTGTGGGTGCAGGTTTTCTTTCCAACCACGCAGAAACCACACCTCATTCCACCTGTTTTTAATCATTGGATCTAATCAGTAGATCTTGACTTTCAGTAGTGTGGGGCTTTTGCGTGGTTGGAAAGAAAACCTGCACCCACACCGCCCTCCGTGGATCTAGTTTGACACCTGTGCTGTAGAAAATCTACTTAGCATGGAAGTGACTTTGTCACGGTTTGCACGAGATGAGACAAAAAGCAAGTGCGTAGGTGAGTCTTTGACGAATATACACAGCGTTTAATAATCAAACATGATAAACAACTAACAAATGTAGGAACACATAGCAACAAGACTGAATACACAATTAATGAACGGCGTAAGAGCAAATATAAGGTACATGCAATGTACCTGGGAGCAATCACACTCAGGCATCACAGGTGAGGGGTGAGGATAAAAGTATATAAAAGTATGAAATGTAGAGGAAACCAAAGCAAAACACTAGAAAACAAGGCAAGGCAATGCATTGCATATTTATTTATAGAGCACCATTCATGCACAATGGCAATTCAAAATGCTTTACATAAAAGTACAGAAAAATTACAATATTTAAATAGTTACTGATGGCAATAAAGTAATTTCTAAAAGGCCCACCTTGTCCTCTAGTCTGTCTAAAAGGATGCTGTTATTGACATTACCAAATTCACTACTAATATTGAGAAGCACTAGCACAGATATTTCACCAGCATCTGAGTTCAGGTGGAGGGCATTTTCTGTGCTGTGATGTGGACGGAAGCCTGACTGGAAGTCATTATAACAGTGCTCATTTACAAATTTGCTGAGCTGACTAAAAATTGTTATCAATTATTTTTTCCTAAGAATGTATGATTAGAGATTGGTCAGGATAGTGCTTTCTAAATTGCTCTTTTATAAATAAAGATTTGTATTTTACCACCACGTGTCACGCACTTGTCCTGTCATGTGCTCTTGCACATGGCTCTGTTTGTTACTGTATATGTCTCTGCCCTAGTCTCGCCTTTGTTCCTCCTTTGTTTTAGCAAGTGCGTCCACCTCCGTCAGTCCACCCCGCGTTTCTGACACATTGGCAGAAAGCACTTTTTACCAAATACAATTTTAGGTTTCAGAGGTGCCAAAACATCAATAATATTCAAAGCTTTGGAGTTAAAGTTCACAAGAGCACTTTCAGGAGAATGAAATATTTTGCACATTGTTTTGGACATAGCATCCATAACCAGATCCTTCATGTTCTCAGTAAAATATCTTTTCTTTACAAGGACAGACCTAATTTGAACAGCTGGAGTATTTTCAATATTAAAAAAAAAAGTGGTCAGAGATCCCTAAACCTTTCACAGCTATAGATGAAATGTTCTGCCCTTTGGCAATGACCAGGTCCAGTGTGTGCCCTTGATTGTGGGTAGGTCCCGTCATATGTTGTGACAGACCAAAGAGAAATGAGCTGAAGAAATTAAGTCTCCTGTGGACATTAAAGTCTCCTGTGATGACAAAGTGATCAAAAGTCAATTGCAATGACTGTTAGCAGCTCAGTAAATTCAGCAATAAAATCTGTATTTAGTTACCAAAAGCGGCATGCTGGCACTGAAATATATTTTTACAGGGTGGCTATTCCACCACCTTTTTTAAATCTGTAGTCTTGGGGGAGCCGATTCTCAAAGGACAGCAGCATTGTTGCTGTTACCTAGCCAGGTTTTGGTCAAAAGGAAAAAGTCTAAATTGTGTAAGGTGATAATATCACTGACTATACTTTTTTTTATTTGTAAGTGACCTAATATAAAGAAGAGCTAGTTTTAAGATAGAGGACTTGAGTTTCAGATGTGACTGATGCTTCAGGACATACCGCAGGTTGGAAATATTTACACTGTTCTGTACTCCCTGTTCATGCTATTTCTGATAAGTACTGGAATGGGGACATTACAGTGTCCGAGCTTGGTTTGAAAACATGAACAGCTGACATTTTGCTGTAGCAGCACAAGCCTGAAAAATATCTGTCTGATTACTTGAGGTGGCTTTTTTCTATTTTCCAGTTTTTCCAGTTTTGTTTAACAGTTCATCAATCTGGCTGAGCTTCATCAAGGCAGCTTTAACTTACTACTTGACCAGTGAGTGTAGTGGGGTGAAGGGGGTTGCTGGATCCTTGGGGCAGTAGATGAAGTTGGGTTGACAAGGAAAGTGACAGCCTTGTCCCTGCAGATACCAGCTTCTCCATTGATGCTGGCAAGATCAAAACAAGAGAAAAGAACCATCCCCACCCCCCTGACACACACACACACACACACACACACACAAACCAAAATTAGGAACAGGAATCGGAACAGCAGCAGGTTCCTCCCTCTCCCACTCATCTCCTATAAAATGTCCTGCTAACACAGAAGCAATTTATTTTAACATATTTTTCTGATCCATTACATTGTTAAACAGTAAACTGAAAACAATATTTTAAATACAAAAGATTATAATACATCATTCTATCTGACATCAATTTGCAATTCGTAATTAAAAACAATTCTGTATTTTAATTTCATTATTAAGTGCACATCTTGTACCTAATGTAGTTACTATAAAACAAGATCTGGAATTCTGTATGTATTACTCAGGGCATGTGGTCTTACTATATAAAAATGAACAGAAGTCACTTTTGAGTACTGTTTCTCAGTCCTGGTCCTGCAGACACACTGTTCTGCATATTCTAGTTGCCTTGACATAACACACTCAGTAATGGGCTGGGTATTAGCTGATTGGTAGGATTAGGATTGATGGGAGAAAGGAAAAAACAAAAATATTGAGGGCAGGTTTAAGAAAAAGTCCTTTAGACAACACTCAGAAACAGGTGTGTCTGTATGCCTACGACATCCAGCTACTGTGTTAAGTTTTGCTCATAAATATAGTTTACAGTTGTGTAAAACTATGAACACAATTTGACAACAATAGAGGTCTTGGCTGATCAAATAAACCTGGAGAATGTAGAATACTGTGTAAACCTGATTTTACAAAACCTTAAAGGATTACTTTGTATGAATTGACTTTCATGTCTCCTGAGCTGCCCCTACCTGTTGCTAAGTGTAATTTGCGTTCACAGTACTTGTCATGAAATGACACTCACTCCTTCTCTCTCTCTCTCTCTCTCTCTCTCTCTCTCTTTCTCCAGCTTCTTTCTCTTTCTCTTTGCTTCAGCTTCTGCCATAATGTCTGTATTGGGAAAACCAAGCTAGATTCTTGTTGTAGAAAGCTATACACTCACAAGCCATAAAGTGTTACACAGTTGTCACGAGAGATCTCCCCCCATGGTTTCCAAGGTCAAGTCTTTAGAGAATCATCCACAGAGAGCAGTAAGAGAGGCACTATTCTCCCTTTTACATGCCGGAGGAGCATCACTATCATTTTGAAGCTGTCATTTTAAGGTAAAAATACTACATAGTGGTCCTTTAAAAGGTAATAACTTGTTGCATGTTACAGCTAATTAGACACAAACTTCCTTTTATTAAACAAAGTTGTATTTTTAATTAGCCAGCTACCAGTTAACTCCAGATGCCATCCATAGTTAGCTACTGTTACCTTTGTTTTGGAAAAATCAGCGCATATTCATTTTGGCAATGTTTAGACGCTGCTGTGGTTTCTAGATTCCCGCTCAGAACTCTGAAAGGTGCATGCGCATTTCTCCCTCCTTGCCTTTTAGTCGTCATGGGGAGGTGAAAAATATAACACATTCATGTTCAGGGCTCGTTAAAAAATATATATCCCCTGAAGCCCAGGCCAGGTGACGTCCCACATGAGCAAGCACACTCATGGCTCACAAGAGAACAGGGAGCTTTCTTGATAAATTTAATACTCTTGCCCTTCTCTAGTGTATACAGTTGTGTATATTTTGGCTTTGCAAACTTTTATAATTCTATATTTAAATGTTCAAATATTTTCTTCCCCAGAGTGATACCCTACAATATGAGTAATAGAGGTATTTTTTACCGTTTCTAAAGATACTAATTAAATTTAATTTATTCTGAGTTTTTGCACTTTTCACATATCTTAATGTTGTTTTTTTCCTAACCAGGAGATAAAAGGACATTTGGAAATGCAAACCGTTCTTCTCCCCCAGGGACAAGTAAACAAAGAAGACATTGTAGCCCTGAGAAGACAAAGGCTTGTAAGCTTTACATTTTTATACAATATTCAATGCTGAATTTTTTCTTCATACATGCAGCAGCAGTACAATTACAACATTTACAACCAAATACTTGATCAAAAGACATGTTTAGGCACTGTCCAGTAGCATTAACCCCTCTCCCAAGTGTTGTCCAGATATTCATATAAAAATTGGGTATGACACAAACAAGCTGAAGAGTGCCACATGTGATAGTCTGAAACACAAGAGTAAATAAAAAATGAATGAAGCCTGCTCTCTAGTATTAAGCACATGACATGGCAAATTTTCCCAACAACAAAAGATAATGCTTTCAACTGGTTACAAACACAAGCTAAATGAAAAAAGTTCAAATGAAAACATGCAGTGAAGCTGGAAGCCACTAAGTCTAATTTGAAGTGAGGTCATTAATATATTATATAATATATATAAAATTATATTCTCTAAAAGTAATACCTTATTTTAAGGGTCCCCTCTGGGTTCTTAATGATGATTTTTTGCATGGTAGGAACCCAGAAAGTGTCAGGAGAACTGAGTGATTTGATGAATTTTTAAGCATAATGGTTAAATGTGTAGCAACATTGCATTATTGCACAATTATTCTGACAAGCCTGGTATTCTGACTAATACTCTCCTCATAGAGCACATTTATACATGAAATAAAATGTGATATAGTTGGCACGATTGCCAGCACATTTACCACAGCTTTGCAAACAGATTTGTCTAGCATGATATTGTAAACATAAAATAATTTGGAAATTCACGACAGCCTATAAATACACAATAAGAATTCTTAAACAGGAGTAAACCATGCACATTCAAGCACTATCTTTTTTTATTTGTACTGTTTTATCCCTAATCAAATGTATGACATATCCATAACCTTAATTAATGTTCTAAATAAATTCATTTCATTTTTATTGTTTTTGTAGTGACACATATTAGAAATGCCAGAAGGATTATGGCAAACATTAAATACAAACTCGAATTTGAAGGCAGCCTCCCAAACAATCTCATCAAATATGTCAGGTACAGTAACCTCAATAATAGCACCATATGAATACAGTTAAAGTACAGTTTAAACAGACAATGTAATATTAACTTTACATAACATTTTGCATAAATCATCACTGTATTAGACCTAGTTAATGCATGATGTCATACATGAACAATTTCTAATTAAGTCATGTAACATGTAGACTAAATCAATATCAACACAGACATACAAACATAATTTTCGAAGTGATTGTGATTTTTAAAGCTTTTTTTTAACAGCCAAAAGAACATAATACAAATCAGTGTTGCTGTTGACTGACTATTTTATAAAGTAAACAAAATAAGAATTTGATGCTTGCAACACACTCCAAAGAAGTTGGGCCACAGAAAAGTTTAAAAGTTCAGCATTGCATGAGATACCATCATGCTGCTGTGATAAATGTAGGCACATGAGCTCATTTCACACAATCCATGCCTGCATCAAGAAATTCAACCTGAAACTCTATTATTACAGCACAGTTTTATAGACACAGTCCTTGAGACTGACTGCAGTCCTGATCTGTATCCATTGGTACATCATTAAGAGGAGTCATGTGCAAGAATGGGCAATAACTATTCTGGCAACATCCCAAAAGTATACTCATATATAATTAAAGGAAAAATACAGTGGTCAATGTGTCCCAGTGCCAACTTTTTGAGGTTTCTTTGAGTGCTGGTATCATATTGAAAATGTATTAATATTTACAAATCACAAATAAAATCAATAAAAACAGGAAGTGTCACATAAAACCTGTATTGAGGGTAGCGACGGCAAATTTACAGGACCTTTTAAAATACAAAATACTACAGGGTTTTTTCCCTAACACATTATCCAGGGAATAAACCAAGAGCCCCCAAAAATGGGCTCTTCAAAGGTCCAAACTTATTTTCACATTTAAAAAAATCTACAGAAATATAATGCTTTTTAATTTTATGCATATTTATGCATAGGGGAATAATGTCAAAACTGGACTCAAACAATGGTGAAAGGAGGAGAACTACTGTAGGAGTGTTTGGGAGGACAGGCGCTGGCAAGAGCTCAATGCTAAATGCAGTCCTTGGGCAAAAAGACTTGTTACCATCAGGAACAGTTTGTGCCTGCACATCAGTCATCATACAGGTTGAAGCCAACGTCACAGACTCCAGCTACATAGCCGAGATTGAATTCATCTCAAAAGAGGTATACAGGCAAAAACTAAAGCTTTCTGTACATGTTCATGTAAGCAGCTCTCAAATCCTACTGCCCCTACTCCACATATATACTTATTAACTCATTCACCCTGTATTAAGAGCTAATGCTCTGGCAATAAATAAGCTGCACAGCAGTTGATGAACAAGGGCCTCTGTATGATAAATATGTCACCATTTTATCATTCAACTCTAAATATGTAATACAAATTTATTTCAGCTCTTTTTTAATTAAAAGGGCTGAAATTGTTTTAAAATTATTACATCCTTAATTAAAGTTTGAGAATATTTTTCACATGTAGATTAATTTTGTATTAAGTTGCTAGAGTGGCTAACAGCATGCAATTACTGAGGAAGCTTTACGTTAGTTGCCCTTAATCAAGCACAACCTCAATGAAAATGTTTTCAACCAATCTTTGCTTCTGTTTTTTTTTTTTAGTTCTTTTCCATTTCTTTTAAAAAACAAATTTATCCTCCCAAGATGCATTGATTGTGCTGCTAAAATATTTTTTTCTTAGGTATGGGAAGATGAACTGAGGACCCTTAAGAATGTTTTATCAGGGGATGCTGAGGAGCAGGACAATGCAATGTTAAATACAGCACAAGAAAAGATAGTAGCACTGTATGGAGAGGAAGGTGTTTCTAAACCCATCGAAGAACTCATGAAGGACAACATTTTCTCAGGAATTCCAGAGTTTTTTAATTCTGAAATAAAAAAGATTACACGTGAAAGAGTAAGTCAATATGCATGTGATTGTTGAAAATATAGTCAACGGGTTACACAGAATGGGTCATTACGGAACCATATGTGATTATGCCTCTGCATTATGTGTCAACAGGCTTCAGATCTCTCAGATGAGATTGGATGTTTTGTTCAGCATGATGACTCAAGTCCTGGAGGATGTTACTGGCCGATAGTGAAGAGTGTCACAATCAAAGTTCCTAAATGTAAAGATTTTCTGGAACACGTTGTGCTAGTGGATCTCCCAGGAACTGGAGATTACAACAAGAGCAGAGATCAGATGTGGAGAGAGGTAAATATGGCTGTTTGTGTTCAAATCAAGCCAAATACTCATAATTAGTAGAACATTCTGACTGTGTCTAAGGACACATTACCATTTAATGTTCTCAAACTTGTGTTAATTTGTCTTAACACACACACATACACACATTCACTCACATACTCACACCTATGGACATATGTTACCACATAAAAGTTGGAAATGCACAATGCATAATTTTTATACTACAATGAACAGAAAAGCCATCTTGTTTTACTGAGCTGTAGAAAAGACACCATGTTTTACTGAGCTGTAAAATTCACAAAAATTCTCTGTTTTATAGAAACTGAGGGACTGTTCTACAGTGTGGATTGTAAGTGAAATAAACCGCGCGGCTTCTGACAAGGATGCCTGGGAAATTTTTTTTAGCTGCATAACAGACATGGCACAAGGTGGAGAGTGCAGGAGCATCTCTTTTATCTGTACCAAGACTGATGATATCAACCCACAAAGCTACATGAGGTCTGTTCAATTACAAAATTAGAAATACAATTTTTACTTGAAAATTACACGCTGAATTAAAATATATTTGGAAATTATACAATCAATCTGTTCAATATAGATCATCAAAACTCAAGGATGATGATTTTCAGATTAAACCAGAGGTAACAATAATGTTTTCAGAAATATTTTCAAAAATTCTCTCTGTATTTTTAAGTTGGTGAAAAAATGATTTTGCTTTTTCTGCAGGACCCTCAATATGTCAGCAAGAGAAAAAATGCCTGTATACTGCACAGGAATGAGAAAGCAAAGGAAAAAGTGAAGAAAATCTTTTCTCAACAAGACACAATAACGGTAGTTTCATTAATTTGCTTTACACAGCATTTTCTTTAAGGTCGCATTTCCACGCTGGAATCTTGTAAATTTAGTTGCACTTATGACTAAGAAGAATCATTTCTACTACTTTTTATTGTGTTGATTTAAAGCTATAATCAGCCATCTTCAATTCTTATTTTTCAGTTTCAGGTTATAAGCCAAATTATGATTGTTGCACAAAAGCTTGTGGACTCTTTCCACAATTATTATTCCACAATGTGCCTTTGTGCAACAATATCTACATTAAGGTTTTCATTAATCTAAATTCACCATGCACAATATTAGCAGTGAACTAAATGTGTATAAATGTAGTAGTACTGCATCAGGGGTACAATTACTTCCATTAAACTTTTCAGTTCAGTAGCTTATTTATTTTGGGATCTGAAGCCTACTAACTCACAAACTGAAAAAACTACCCAGTCCAAGGTTAAACAAGTAAAACATACACAGTGAGTGAGTGAGTGCAGAAAAATAAGTGTTAGAACCAAAAAGAAAGCGAGCCAAGCAAAAATGTCTAAGAACCAGGATTTCTCTCTCTGTGTACTTAATCAAGTAGTGAGTGTTTTGGAGGATTGGCTTTAGAAGGAGGGCTGAAAGTGGTGGGATTTTTACCAACATTGAGTTGGTAGAGCATGAATATCATCACTGTATAAAAACAACTGAAAGAGAAAGATTTTCCACAATATTGGAGAATTTAGAAAGTTTACCTTACCAGAACACCAGCTGTAAAATCAGAAATTACTTGCAGAAACCCAACTTATTATACCATGTTTTTTTTATCTTTTTCCCCTTTTATATTCCTCCATTAGAGACACTTTAACTGTGATGATGACTTCCTTTCTGTGTTCACTGTGAGCTCAGAAGAATTCAACAATGAAAACCCAATAATGGAACAAGGATATACAGGTAAAACATAAAAATTCGAATCTACACAGAAAAAGGTATGGTAAAGGTACATCATTGGTCTCTAAAGGTACAAACAGTTTAAATGTAACTTTAAAAGTAAAATATTTTACCTTAAAAGTACATTACATTCTCTTCTCCAGAAGGAGGGATAAATATTTGTAATCTTTCATTATAGAACTGTGTAAAATGAAAGAACATAATATAAGTCCTGAATTAGGCGCATTAATTTTAAAATCTACAACTTTAGTAGAATAAGGTATAAATATGTTCCCTAATTAAATGTACAGAATATGTACCCTTGAGGGTACCACCACAGTGACAGAAAAAGGTATCACCAAAGCATATTTCTGACAGTGTACAAACCACAAATATTACACTGTAGTAATTCCAGTGTTCTGGACATATGCAGAGATACCAAAGCTCAAGGAACTCTTGAAGATGTACAACAACAGTTGTACAAATGACATGGCAAATCACTACGTCTTTGGAGCACTCGGAATCCTCTCCCTAATTCAAGGTTTCAACGAAGTCAATGCTGAAATGGTATGACACAAACCGCCCATATGCTAATGCTAAAAGTATACTGCAAGAAAGCAAAGGCTATGTACAGTATCTCAGTGTAGGTCACATACAGAATAATAATAATTTTCAAAAAAATGGCATATACTAGAAAAGTGTGTTATTAGTCATTATTAATTTCACTTCAAAAGTAACAGCAGCATAATTACATAGTTACAAAGTATGTGCAATATGTATTTTTAAACAAAAAACAATCCAATAAGCAATGATATGGACTTGCAATATGACTTACATATCATCACTGTCCAATGAAAATCATGTATCTCCATTTTTTATCAATTATTTTCCCACATGACAAATGTACCGATAGAAATGCTCCAAAATCACTTGGAATAAAATCTTTTTTACATTGACCTTCATGGAAAAATAAGAAAGTTTTTCTTTCTCCTGTAAAGTTACTATTTTGCTGATGCATGTTTTTCAGTGGACAGAAACAATATGCAATGTTACACTTTGCACTAATCAAGCAATATCCTAGATAACATGGATGTGGTTATTACATATTACTTGTTCACTGAAGATTACAGTTTACAAATAATGTAATTTACTTTGTCTTTAATTACTTTAAATAAATATGTAATCACTAGAGTGGTATTAAAGTATTCACTTGCTTTACCATAACAAAACCATTAACTAATATTATGCATATTGTCAATAATTATGTTCAATATCTGAAACTGATCATTGGAATGTGTACATTCAACCTTTAAATAAATATGACAAAGATATATTTTTAAATTTATTTGAGGATTTTCCAGACAGATATTTAAACATGGAATAGGTTTTTGGTTGTTTTGAGATAGTTATCTGATTGCATATTAGTTTTGTTTCATTATAGATTTAGTTTTAACATAATGTAGACATCAATGTTTTTTCCAGTAGCACCACATTTAACAAAAAACCACTAAAGCTTGTCTTAAAACTGTTGTAATAACCTTTGCGTTTTAGAGAGCTGATAAGTCCAAATTATACAAGCACTTGGAGAAAAACCTTCATGATGCACTTGGGCACTTGAATGAATACTGTGGACAAATTCGCAGTTCTCTGGAAGAACTTCTGTCAAAAGGAGCAAAAGAATCTGAAAAAAACTGCATTGAAACTGCAAACGATTTAATAACACCGGTAAGATGCTTTTTTTAAACTGACATGAGTTACCAATGTTTTTATGAAGAAGATTTTATTCTATTTAATACTTTATGTTAACTTAGAGGAATAAGGACGGCCGAGGATTTCACAGAACACTGACAGCACTATGCAAGAATGATGGATACTACAGGTCCAAAAATGGGGTAACAGATCTGAACAATCATTTGGTGCAACACATGAAACAGCACATTGATGAAGCATTCAGTGGGTTCTTCCCGTAAGTACAGCTCAATTCAAGAACAGGTCCATTTAAATCTGTCTAGTGCTTAATAATAAACACTGAGAAGTTGCAAGGCATTTTGACCAAGGGCAGCATTACCATTATTACACGAAAGACACATGCAACAACACAAATACCCCCTAACCAAAAACAAAATATAAAACCCCGTAAATAGCCCCAAAACAACCACAAACTAACCAAAGTTTAGCCACCAAGCGTGAGCTCCTCAGCTCCTCCCACACTTGGTAGCACCATAATATAATAGGAACAATAGAAACATTTATGAATGTATTGCATGTAATATATTTAATTATTTTTTAAAAAATACATAATCTGCCCAAATATTTAGTAATATATTTCCAGAAGTATTATTTTTACTGCAGAAATGGGGTAACTGCATATTTAACACAAAATGACCCAATTCAGTTAAACAGCTGATTTAATTATGCAAATATTTTACAATTTATATATATTATATGTATCCACAAAAATAATTACATTGTGCCAGGAAGTTGTGGGAATGAAGAATGTTGAAGACTATTAATAGCACAGAAAAAAAAATCTGTCAGGTAAATTAAATTTGCAGTGTTTATAGGATGGCTTGTCACCATGGTTAATGTGGCGACTAATGTTTTATGACATTCTGATTAATGTGATGGAAAGACTAGAAAGGATTTTGAATAAGGTTAAAAGGCAATGGCTAGGGTTATGATGCTGTCTAAGTTATAGGTCATGGTTTGCTGAGGTGGTGCATTTAGCTAAGGGAGCACTGGAGCATAGAGATGTGGTAAGGCAGGTGCAAAGTGGGAGGGCAAGAAAACATGGAAATCATTTATTAAGACCACATCATCAGAGAGAAGGTGAATGATTATTAGTTTTATTCAAAAGCAGAAAGAGGGATTACAGTGCACAACAGCAGCCTCTCAAGAAAAACATTGACAATGGCTTAGAGAGTAGATAATTAGATGATTACCTGGTGAGAGTTATGGGTCATAGATGCAGGTCAGATAAAATTTCTATTAGGAGATACTTATAAAGATTTTCCAGCTCCGCAAAACCTGGGACAGTGGGTAAATAAAGACACCATATGTAAAATATGTGTCTTTCACCAAAATATCACATCCGATGTTGTTTTATTTCAGAGTGCAGGAGCCTATCTCTGAGAAATCACTGCAGGCACACACAGATAAGTTCACTATCATCAAAGAGGATGTGATAACCAAATATGAACATTCTCCAGTACTGAGTCACATACTAAAATTCCTTGAAATGGAGGTGAGTAAAATATTACTGTATAATTTCTATATATATGTACACAGATCCACAAAAACATTACTACCACCTCCTTGTGTCTACACTCGCTGTCCATTGTCTGAGCTCACCTGACTATATAGAAGCACTTTGTAGTTAGTTCTACAGACTGTAGACGTTTAACCCTGTCCTTCAATGGTCAGGAACCCCACAGAGAAAGTATTATTTAGGTGGTGGATCATTCTCAGCTCTGCAGTGACACTGGGGGGTTTAAAAACTCCAGCAGCACTGTTGAAGTGTTTCCTCTCTTCCCCTACCAAACTTACCATTAACTACTTTACCTTTTTCTTTTCTCTCCCTGTATCTGTCATTTCAAATTAAAAGCCATCTGCAGAGGTTTGTAATTGCGATTTGCAATCAGAACAATCATGCTTGCTCTGTGGTGGGGCTGAACATTAAAGAAAAGAGTTAAAGGGGCCCCAAAAACTTATGCAGAGCAACAGATTAATCATGCATTCTGTAATTGTAAAACTACAAAATGCTCCTCTTTTGTCAGTGGAACTGAGAGAATTGAAACTAAGTATAAAAACAAAAATTGTCAAAATGTTCTGACTGATTGGTGTAGGTTAAACTGTCTGTATACTGTTGTATGCATCTTTGGCTGATTCTGCATTAAATTACATATTTTTTTTAAACATGAATGAAAATAGTGTTTACAATGTATTTCAACGCACGTTCTCTAATTTAAACAGGAAATGAAGTTGAAGTCAAAGATTAAACAAGATATTATTCGGCATAAAAAGACATTTTATTTATCTCTCTCTGATTCCATTAAAACTACAATGCAGCCAAGCTACACAAGTAAGTGATTACTTATCATATCTTTTTTTTAATTTAATCTAAACACAGAAAAGTGAATATTATTGTATTGTTTTAGGTGCTGCTGACATTCGAGGAACTGGGTCTATGAATAAAAAGCAGAATATCCTGTTGGACCACATAGAAACATCAAAAAGTGAAATGTTCCAAAGAGCAAAGAAAGACATGATTGAGCTGATGGAAAAAAAAATGGTGTGTATTTTATTAATTAGAAGACATAAATGTGTGTTATTCAGGGTTGTGATGAATTTTATTTATTTATTGATTGATTGATTGATTGTTTTTGGTAATAGCCTAAAGATAAAAACATCATATTCACATTATGTCAGCGACATAATAATGGCATTACAATTGGCATTTTATTTTATAACTTAAAAACTAAACAAAATTTCACAGGTGTCAAAACACTTGCTGCAATTGTCTATAAAATACAACTACCAAGAAATTACATGTTTTATTATAATCATGACACTAACAAGCCTTCTTTAAAAGCAAGCCATTGTGGAGGATATGAGAAAAAATCTACTGGAGTCCATGAAGCATACACTTCTTTACGAAACTACCTTAAGAAATATGGGTAAGACACATCTTACAATAAATAAATTCAGCTATTTTAAAGTGCAGTCAGTGTGGACAATTCAGCTGCAAAGGCAGAGTATATAATTTCTATAGAAAAGCAATGCCAACAGAAAATAATGCTGTGGAGTAGTCTCTAATATTCCAACATCTGGTCTGAAGATTTCCTACAAGAGCAGATGATCTTGTTGCAGCAAAATGTGTCAAGTACTCATTATATTAGAAGAAATATTGGATGACTGGGTGCCCACAAACTTTTCCGATGTAATATTATACCTTTTATAACACAGACGTCTCCGGAGAGATAGAAGAGCTGAAGAGGATAGCTGATCAACTCTGTGATTAGTTCGACAAATGAGCTACAAGAAAGTTTTGTAAAAGTACACTGTTACAAATCAGCATTTAACATCATACAAAATTGCTTCATTTTCAAATTCTCAACATTTTATTTACTTAGTTGTACTCTGCCAAAAGAGAAAGAAAGAAAAATCTTAATGGAATATAAATCCTTGAAGCTTTTTTTTCTTCTTGTTTTTGTTTATGGTAGTGTTTTTGATAAATTTGAGATATCATTAGGTTAAATAGAGATTAAACATTTTTGCAACTACATGCATATATTGGCCTTTTATAATGTTTTCTTATAACACTTATATACTCAATTCCCATTTTGATTATTAGATTTTATGTAGTGTATTTTATAGTGTGTGATAGTATTTTATTTTTAAATATCTAACTTTGGTAGATGCTGTTATTTTTTAGATAAACCGGGGGTTATTTTGGGTGAGATGTACTGTAGGTAAAATATTAAGCAAAAAAATTAAAAATTGTTTCATGCAACATATAAAGGAGCTATAAATGATCAAACTCTGTCTTTTAGGTGTAGAAGGATTTAGGATAGTAAAGTTTTTTGACCCTTGAGTTGTTGTAACTTTATGTATACTTGTCCTAAGTGTCAAAAAAGACCCACCTGCACTAAACTCCTAAAATAAAGCAACTTAATTGAATATTAAACCTCACATTGATTTCCATTACTACACACCTGCCATATATTTGTTTGTGCTTGTTTGTTTGTTTGTTTGTTAATTTACTAAAATATACATTATTTTTTTATATCAATTGATTTATTGACTAATCCATTAATAAATATACTGCAAATAATGAGTTGTTGTATGTTCAAACTAGGGTCAAAAAAGATTTTTAGGGTATTTTCTCTGATGGTGAACATAGTGGTAGGTCATATTGACTGAATTCTATTACTATTTCTTTACATTTTCAAGGAAAAATGGGTGAAAATATTTGTTTCATGATTTGTGACAATTGTGAACGGTGGGATGATATGGTGCATATGCGATTAACATATTTGTCCTATGCAGTCATGTACATTCTTGTATTTCCTAGCCTAGTTAATAGCACATTTAAAGCCTTGTCATTAGTAGACCCCAGTATTTCCACAAGAATGCTCTATCTATCCATCCATCCATCCATTATCTGTAACTGCTTATCCAATTCAGGGTCACCGTGGGTCCAGAGCCTACCTGGAATCATTGGGCGCAAGGCAGGAATACACCCTGGAGGGGGCGCCAGTCCTTCACAGGGCAACACACACACTCAAACATACGGTACAAGAATGCTCTATTATATTCTATTATATAAAGATAATAGACCATCAATCATCAACATTGTTTCATTTTTGCAACATGTATTGAAACATTCATTCTTTCATTCAAGTGCATATACAGTTCAGGGTCTGAGTGGGTGCAGAGGAATCACTGGGTGCATGGTGGGAAGACACCCTGGAGGGGGCACCAGTCTTTCACAGGGCAACACACACTCATACCTATGGACACTTTTGAGTGGCCAATCAACCTACCTACATGTGTTTTTGGACTGTGGGAAAAAGCTATGTACATATGTTCAGAATATGCAGAATATGACCCGTCTCCCCATCTTACACCAAGTCTGATCCATTGCTATCACAATCACTGAGGACAGCATCTTAGTCATTTTGAGAGACAGCTGCAATATTGCATACATTGTCTAGATGGTCACTTGGATCTAACACATGTTTTGTCTAAGACACTTTCTTATTTATAAATTTGCTGGAAATGCATTGATATATTTTTTTCAGTAACCTATTTAGAACTACAAATATAAAAACATTTACTATGGGATTCAATGGCAAAAGTTAACTGCATAAAACACAAGAAGAATGCATATGTGTGTCTTTGTGTGTGTGTGTGTGTGTGTGTGGGCTTATTTAGTGTCATACAGGAGACTATTCTACTCATTAGATTAGGGCTAAAGAAAGTGTATTGTGACCGTCACTAAAAAACAACTAAAGGCAAATTAGAAACAGAATTTTACCTCTGCAAACATGTATTTATTTTACTGTCATTATTACTATGTATATTTACATGTTTAATATTATGGCCAAGTTATATTATTACATTCTTCTGTATTAAACTTTTAGATCAGTGAATCTCTAATAAGTACCACAGTATAAGTCTAATTTATCTCTATTTTTCATTATTTCCTTATAGTGGCAAATCATATTATCTGGTTGACTTGGAATAAAGCTTTAGAGACAAATAATACATTAACATAAAAAAGCCATTGCTGAGACAAATAAGGTGTATATACAGGGGTTGGACAAAGAAACTGAAACACCTGGTTTTAGACCACAATAATTTATTAGTATGGTGTAGGGCCTCCTTTTGCGGCCAATGCAGCATCAATTCGTCTTGGGAATGACATATACAATCCTATCAGTGGTCAGAGGGATTTTAAACCACTCTTCTTGCAGGATAGTGGCCAGGTCACTATGTGATGCTGGTGGAGGAAAATGTTTCCTGACTCACTTCTCCTAAACACCCCAAAGTGGATCAATAATATTTAGATCTGGTGACTGTGGGTCATGGGAGATGTTCAACTTCACTTTCATGTTCATCAAACCAATCTTTCACCAGTCTTGCTGTGTGTATTGGTGCATTGTCATCCTGATACACGGCACTGCCTTCAGGATACAATGTTTGAACCACTGGATGCACATGGTCCTCAAGAATGGTTCGGTAGTCCTTGGCAGTGACGCGCCCATCTAGCACAACTATTTGGCCAAGGGAATGCCATGATATGGCAGCCCAAACCATCATTGATCCACCCCCATGCTTCACTCTGGGCATGCAACAGTCTGGGTGGGACGCTTCTTTGGGGCTTCTCCACACCGTAACTCTCCCGGACGTGGGGAAAACAGTAAAGGTGAACTCATCAGAGAACAATACATGTTTCACATTGTCCACAGCCCAATATTTGCGCTCCTTGCACCATTGAAACCAACTATTGGCATTGGCATGAGTGACCAAAGGTTTGGCTAGAGCAGCCCAGCCATGTATATTGACCCTGTCTAGCTCCCGACGGACAGTTCTGGTGGAAACAGGAGAGTTGAGGTGCACATTTCATTCTACCATGATTTGGGCATCCGTGGTTTTATGTTTTTTAGATACAATCCGGGTTAGCACCCGAACATCCCTTTCAGACAGCTTCCTCTTGCATCCACGGTTAATTCTGTTGGATGTGTTTCATCCTTCTTGGTGGTATGCTGACATTACCCTGGATACCGTGGCTCTTGATACATTACAAAGACTTGCTGTCTTGGTCACAGATGTGCCGGCAAGATGTGCACCAACAATTTGTCCTCTTTTGAACTCTGGTAGGTCACCCATAATGTTGTGTGCATTGCAATATTTTGTGTAAAACTGTGCTCTTACCCTCTGCTAATTAAACCTTCACACCCTGCTCTTACTGGGGCAATGTGCAATTAATGAAGATTGGCCACCAGGCTGGTCCAATTTAGCCATGAAACCTCCCACACTAAAATGACAGGTGTTTCAGTTTCATTGTCCAACCCCTGTATATATATACTTGCAAAGCATAGAATGATCAGTAGAGGGCACCGTTTGCTGTAAATAAGTACCTCAGGGCAATTTGGTTTATTTTCAGGAACATCTAACAAAACACATTGATTGTTGGGCTGTGGTTAAATAAATTTGTTAATTATGTATTAAATATTTTAGCATAGTTATTTTAATTAAATGGTATTAGCACAACTAAGGCTTTGGTATCTGCTGAGAACTTCATGGCTACTAAGAATGGATCTGTAACAAACTCTTTGTTAATAAACTGTTTATTTTTCTGTTTAATAGAAGAATTTAAATGACAGAAATTGATGCCTGAATTATTTATGAGGACATATTAATAATTTTATAATATATAATTATATATAAACCTATTTTGCCCTCAGTGTACCTCAGTGTGCCCAGTTAGCTCTATAATGTGGGAAATGAGACAGACAGGTGGCCTCTTCTGGAGGTCTGAGGACGATATCCTAGATCACTGCTAATGCGTCAGTGGATGTTCAGTAACAGCTAATGAAACAGGAGAACTCAGTACTCTCTTGAACAAGACTAACAGCATCCTGTTTATAACAAGCATACACAGGATGCATCACCTAACACCGGCCATAACAAGCCTGCTTTACTTTCTTACTCATCTGACATACACTCACCAACATGCTCTTTAACTCACCCTTCACTATTTCAGGTGATACACCACTTCCCAAAAACTGGACACCTGTCAAAGCCTTACAGTGTATCTCACAGAATACTTTTTTACACATGTTACAAAGCATGTTCTGTGATCATTTACTGATGCCTTTCTCACACACCTAGAAAATTTTCACAAATATAAATGTAAAAATGACATTGTTGCCTGTTATATGAATATTACTAAGGATTTCTCTTTATAAACACAGTGCACAGAGTCTGTATCATTGGAATTTTCCCAGAAGAGAAAATAAAAATGAGTGTTTAACTGATATGTGTTTACTATATTTCACTATTACAGAAGTTGCACTCAAACTTATTGAGTTTTAGAGTTTATATCTTTTATTGTCATGTCTTTCACCATTAAATCTACAGACATTCTTACAGTGAAAACCTGATTAATAGCTAAATCACCTGTTGTCTTTTAAAAGTGAAAATATATTATTTGGTGGACATTTTTTATATACTTGCACAATGTGCAGAAATATGTTCTCAGATGAGGATGTGTACTTATTCATTCATTCATTCATTGTCTGTAACCGCTTATCCAGTTAAGGTGTGTCCGGAGACGACCCGGAATATGTGTAATTATGATTTTTATCATTTAAAAACAATTTATAAAAATCAACACAAGATTTATTTGTCAAGGGCACCAAAGCCTAGGAATTCAACTGCACTACATGTAATTGGGTAAATGAAACTAGTTGTTCCCCACCTTTCCAATCTGCACATGATCTTGTTCCCTCTCACTTGACGTGTCCCTTTCTATTCTGGGCTGTCACTCATATCAGGCATCTTCATTAAAGGGTTTCGTTGGCTAACTTCACTGCTCCCATTTCCACTGGTCATTCAACAGAACGCCAGTTATGGCACGTGTCTGATCCAGCCAGCCATGCAGTGCTCTACCAGAGGATCTAGTTAAGAGAAAAGACATGAACTTTTGCCCTAGAGCATGAAAATTCTTTCCTAGCTTGCCTGCCACCATGTAAATTTTTTTAAAAAGTGGGTTGTTACATAATGATACTTTTTATCCGAGTGTTCCAGAACTAGTGCTTAGTAAAATCATACAATTTTGTTACATTTTAAAAACAAAACCCTTGGTATATTTTTCTTGTTTGTAAAATGTTTGTGTGTGTTTTCATTATTTATTTTTGAACTCAGATAAAAAAAATAAAATAAATAATAATAATAATAATAATAATAATAATAATTCAAGAACACAGTACAAAGCATTACAAAATAACGGTATTTTACTGCTGTAATAAATATCTAGCAGTAATTGTCTCATGAATAGGTCACTGAGAAAGCCCCCATATATCGGTCCACTGGCATAAAAAGGCTTGCACACCACTGACTGTAGACCACTGCTGGTCCACAGTTGGACCACTCAGATTACTGTCCTGTACAGGACATAACTAATGTTTAATCTCCTCAAACAGATTTGAAATTCACAGAGGCTTTTATTCTGGAAAACAAACTAACACAAATATTACCAACAACTCTGAGAGATATAATAATGAGTATGAGCCTGATATAAAATGATTATCTGAAAATGTTGACACTGTGCTGGATTAAAATTATTTACTAATCTTATTTATAAAGAATGACAAAAGAACATAATGAAGGAAAAAATGTAAATTGGACTGTGAATGGAAAAGTGCTAAAATGTGGCGTTTTGTGTAAAATTCTGTTTAATCACCAGCGGTCCGCCCAGAAAACGCTGTGCAAAACACTAGTGGACCTCCAACTTTGCACTCAGTGGACCAACAGTGGTCCGCCATCTCCTTGCTCTCAGGCTTACGACACAATTTTTTCTAGATATATTTGTTACGATAATAACATAAATCGTAAAAGAAACTACCGTGTTTCCCCGATAGTAAGACGCAGTGTGGGTTTTAGGGGGGTCGGCTAATGTAAGACGTACCCCAAAAGTAAGACATAGTAAACTGTACGTTGGAAAAATACAAGCCATAGTACCGGTACCTTTTGCTGCATTAACTGCGGGATGCGGACGGATCTGGAGCGGAATGAGCGGAGGGATGTGGCGGCCGCGGGAGCAGCAGTAATGTTGTCCGTGGTCCAACACGCAGCCTCAGTGCCCTCATGTGCAGCCGCTGGTGGCCACTCTGATTGGCATGGCCATGGTTGTCATGGAATAAATCTGTTTTATCTTCCAGTGTAACATATTCAAACTGTTCGTTCTTACCGTTTTTCATTGTTTTACATGTTATACATGGAAATACCGTCATGATACGATTGTAACAAGACATTCTTGGCACTTGCTTTTATAAAACTGTTTTATGGTGAATACCATACTGTTCAGGTTGTTAATAAATGTTAATTTTATGGTTAAAACAAAAATCGACATTTTTTACCAATATAAGACATACCCCGAAAGTAAGACATAGTGGGACTTTCGGGGGTAAAAAGAATGTAAGACACTGTCTTACTTTCGGGGAAACACGGTATTTCTCTCACCTCCGCCTCAGAAATCCTTCTCATCGACCTCGCGCTGATGTCCGTTGAATTTTGAAGTTTTGGCGCCAAAAATCCAAGCTTGTTGGCGTTCTTCCGTTCTGGCCTGTAATGCCTTTTATATACATAAACTTTATGAATGACTTCACGTACAAGCTAAGCTGTAATTAAGGTGTCAGCAATAAGCATAAAGGGCCATAATCAATTTTTTTTTCTAAATATCTCCTCATCAATTTGTGATAAGACGTTTTGGGGCATTTACAAATAAGTGAATTAGGATTAATACAAATATTTCAGCACCAGTTTTGGAGCAGTTTTCAGTTGCTTAATTTAAAGGACACATGTCATGCAAAACTGACTTAAAATGTACAGAAATGTGTTGAATTAGCCTATTTTCACTTTAGCAAATAATTATATGATAGGAGTTTCTAAATATGTATATGATGGTACACCTTTGTAAAACTGACCATTATTTCTGTACACTGACTACAATAACTATTTGCAGCCTATGCAGGGCCATGTTTGTGGCTAGCTCTAGTTTGGCCTGTTTAGGGTGTTGAGAAAGAGAAAGGGAGAGTGTTTGGGGGCAGGAACAGCTGTCCATTTGGGAATGCATCTCACAGCTGTGGAGGAGCATTGTCTCCTGTTTGAACTAGACACTTTTAGCCCCCTACAGCTGGACCTCTCAAGGGACCACACCATAACATCAATTTCACAGTAATCTATGACTCTGTGGGTCTGGAGGGATTCGTAATGAGAATATTTTTGGGATAGAGTAGGAAAAATATTTTTCCAGTGGCACTGAATACTTTGTCTTGTAATATGGGTTCTCCAAATCCAAATAGATAAAGTAACATTATGCTCCTTTATGTTTAAATCTATATCTGATATGATGCTGAGATGACATGTATTGTGCTGTATACATAGAACTCTATATATGTTTTAAAATGTCCAGACTTTCTGGGTAATTACAATATATATTTTAGTCAAGGCAATTTCTCTTAATTCTTTAATAATTAATTTAAAATTTGACTTTTAAACTACATTTACAGGAAACATAATAAGAAACCATGGATAACCAGCAGGTGGCACTCTTTTTTAAAACATTTCAGCATTTTATTTTTAATGGGTGTATATTTTAAGCAAGCAATCAGAACAAGCAGGCCTGTGCACACAACACAAAGCCATAGCCAGCAGTGCAGTAATGTAACACAATCTCCACTTGAGCATGATGCGTGTCCAGTGGGGAAAAAAGCCCACCTGAAAATAACTTGCCTGACCTCTCGTGAGGCCTGGCCACCTGTGCTTTGTTTTCCAAGCTGGGAAGGTCAATGCCTTGTGTACTGACCCCATAAGCTCAACAACAGCTGCCCCGTCCCTAAAATGTCATCAGAGATACTCCACCAATTGAGCACCCTTTTTGGAGGGTTTGGTTTTTAGGTGTGTTTTTAACATGGGGAATGGGCCATGTTTTCCTTCAGTCAGCCAAGTCCAACGGCTCATTAAGGTCCCTTTTAACTACAGACTCCTTTGCATTTTTAATTTTGTGCTGGTATTTGTTTTAATGAGGCAAATTACAAGGTGATTCAATAATTCCTTCCTCAACATTGAGTGATTGTATAATTTGTTCCTCTACGTCATCTGGAAAAATATTGCAATTAATTTAAATGATTAAAATACATTTGTTTGATGTTTGCTCATCAAAAGTGATTCTATAATATTTGCTAGGGAAAGTACGCAAAATAAATGAAATTTCACCAATCAGTTGAATACCAAGGGCAGTCATTTTGTTGAACAGGTGTAGTTTTTATTTTACTAATGTATATGGCTGGCACTGATATAAATAAAGATATACAAAACTGTAACCTTGAATTTTGAAACTGAACATAAATGGTTATAAATATAATCAACATGTATCACAAACATGACCTGGCATCCATGTGCCTGTATGAGAAGCATAAATACGAAGCATACTCAGATCTTAACCGAAGTCATAATGAAGTTGAATGTTTCGGTCAGCCGCTCTTTTTTTTTTTTTTTTTTTTAGTTATAGTCTTCTAAATCATCCTAATTAACATTCAGTTAACAACAATCTAGGACCATTACCTACAGTTTCTTCTCAGCTGCCTCAAACAAGTGTTGGTCTCACATTTGGCTTTGGAGGCTGCCGTAACCCAGGGCCGGAATAAAAACAGGGATAATCAAAAAGCAAATATTGATGTCTGGAGAGCGTGCATTCCTGCTTCAACAAATCAGCTTTTGCAAATAAGCGTTGTGGACCCGGTCTCTGAGATCCATTCGGCAAGGTAAACAAGTGGATCAAATCTCTGCCTTAAGCTGCATAGTTTAGATTAACGCTAGGTCTGGTTCAGGTTGGGTTCAGTACAGTGTTTTGGGCCCTAACGACTCTCTAATCAGGTGCGTCAGAGAGACGCTTGTTCTTTTGAATGACCTTTTTTTCATTCATGGTCTTAAGTAGAGCAAACTACAAACTTAATATCTCGGAGTGTGTGTGCAAACCTTAATTCTAAATTTTAGAAACTACATTTGAATATGGACATGGACAAACACTGTTTTGCTTGACTTCCTTCAAGAATAGTGACACCCTATGGTGCAAGGGTGAGCACAAAATTTCAATGAAGTCAACCTCTTTGTGGACAGCTCACCAAGCATGGCAGTCTGGCCTCCATCTGAGCTTCCAAGGCCATGTGTAATCCCTGTCTTGTAAAACAGTGCTTTACTCTGAATGCCATGTGACCCTCAGAGTGACTTAATCCTATTTTTGACAACAGACTCTCTCTCTCTCTCTCTCTCTCTCTCTCTCTCTCTCTGTCTCTCTCTCTGTCTCTCTTTCTCTCTCTCTCTCTCTCTCTCTCTGTGTCTCTCTCTCTGTCTCTCTTTCTCTCTCTCTCTCTCTCTCTCTGTGTCTCTCTCTCTGTCTCTCTTTCTCTCTCTCTCTCTCTCTCTCTCTCTCAGACACACACACACACACACACATGCATGCACTCTATCCCCTCTGGCAAATACACACTCATAGTGGGGCTTGTTATACAATACTGGAAGGCCATACTTCGCTCTCAGAGGACTAAAAGAGCATGTGAGGGAGGTGGCAGTGTGTGTGTGTGTGTGTGTGTGTGTGTGTAAGTGTGTGTGCGTGTGTGTGTGTGCACTCAGGGGGCGTCTGGTAATGTGTTGTCAAAGAAAGGATTAAAACACCATATAGGCCAAATGCCAAGAAAGAAACACGCTCTCTGGCCTGCTCTCTCAAGCTCTTGAGCAACATCAGTGTTTAAAGGAATAGTTTGGCAAAACACCAAATTTGCACATTATTTCCCTTACTCCAAATGTCCAAATGTAGCCCATCAGCTCCAACAGGTTTAAATCCCCAAGTTTACTCCTAGATTTTTGCACTATTGCAACATGGCTAATTAACTCTATACACCCTGGCTTTTTCACGAAAATCCAGATAATTAGGAAATTCGCCTATTTAAAAGTGTGAGATGTTTAGCTTGTTCAGCTTAATCTCCATTAAAAAAAAAGGTGAGAGGAAATTGGACGCTGGGCAGCACAGTGGCGCAACAGGTAGTGTCGCTGTCACACAGCTCCAGGGATCTGGGATTGGGGGTTCAAGAGGTGTTTGGTGTGTTCTCCCCCTGTCTGCGTGGGTTTCCTCCGGGTGCTCCAGTTTCCTTCCACAATCCAAATCACACATGGATAGGTGGATTGGCAACTCAGAAGTGTCTGTAGGTGTGAGTGTGTGAGTTAAATGTGTGAGAGTGTGTCGCCCTGTGAAGGACTGGCACCCTCTCCAGGGTGTGTTCCGGCATTGCACCCAGTGAATCCGGGTAGGCTCTGGACCCACCGTGACCCTGAACTGGATAAACGGTTACAGACAATGAATGAATGAATGAAATTGGATGCTTTGGAGCAGCTGTACATGAAGTTACATCACCCTGCCCAATGCAAGGAGTTGACTAAAAGTCATCTCTAGGTCCCTACTACATTCTGGCTATTGTATTAGATTCAGGTTTTACATTTCTCTGTACCAGTCTGGCCTGATTGAAGTTGTGAGTCAGACTTTAATCAAATGCCCGTGCAGACCTCTAGTTAACTGAAACAAATCCTGCATTCTTTGGCCTATTCAGCATGCCTTCAGATCACAGCCATGTGATTTAGCAATTGACGGATGGCTAACACATTGACGTAAGGGTAGAGGAATTCAAGGGAGAATGTAAAAAGCAGTGAAGTATGGAA
This sequence comes from Hoplias malabaricus, assembly GCF_029633855.1. NCBI lineage: Eukaryota > Metazoa > Chordata > Actinopteri > Characiformes > Erythrinidae > Hoplias > Hoplias malabaricus. The sequence goes on along the minus strand of NC_089801.1, from coordinate 33,843,506 downwards.
CTCAGGCAGTGACCTTGGACTCCCGCATCCTCCCTTCTGATAAATATGTCTTAGAATTGTTCTTTTTTTTTTTCAGGCAGGCAGCTGTCTGGCAACTGGTATGAGAAGAGTGGATGAAGAAGGGAGCTCCATTTTTAGTGACAACTGCACAGGCTGAGAGGAGTGGCTTAAGGGCTTTGCCAAGGAACGCAAAATCCCGTCCATCTCTTACACCTTCCAAGTGCTTTCAGGCACGTCCAGTCCCCTCACTCGCCTTTCCAGTCTTCTTAGAACTTTTCCAAAATTCTCTTCTTGCAGGTACTGCTTTTGTCCAGATGCTGGACTAGACATAGAGGAAGAGATCATCTCCATGAAATCTTAATTTTTCCGCTGGTTCAGATTTCTCAAATCTGAACCTCTTCCAAAGGGTTCCTCTTGTCCCAGGCTTGGATGAGGTCAGCAGGCAGTGGGCGACAAATGCTCACTCTCACACAAGCTACAAAGCAGCAAAGCAACATGAGCAGATGGGCAAATGTTTGTAGAGAACACAAACTGTATGTTAAATCTAAAATGGGGCATTATTGGAAAATCTTCCAACCTTTGCTTCAGCAACAGCCTCTACTGAACACTAGTGGGGAAGTAGCAGAAATCACACATTAGAAGAGGCTACAAACATTTGGATGTAGAGTTTTTTATGCACGTTTATGAGAATTAGGAGTGTGTGGACCTAGATGTGTAAAGGGTTTTAATGGAGAAAGTGTGAACATTACAGACATGCAACGAAAGACATTGGATATTGTTGTACTGATTAGGGCTGTGCCGCAATAAGATCGTCATCATTTTTAAGAAGATTTCAAAAAATCATTATCATCATAATAGTGATATTCTGACTTGTTTATATAATGTCATTATGCAGTTACCCATAACATTTCATACTTTCTTCACATGAGTCATTTAGGCACAGTAAAGTACAGTGGAAAATGGCTCTGAGGTGCAGTATTTGTTCCAAAAAATGGGAGTGACTTTAGTCATGTGGAGGTAAACCAAGGAATTATGTATAAATAGAATAGCTCAAACCCCTACAGATAAACTACACAGACTCAGCACAGCAACTATTCTGTGTTTGTTATTTACTGTGAAGCTTTAAAGATACTTTATGCATAATTATGATTGCTGTTCATATGCATACATAATATGTTCTGCACACTGATTGTGTTGTAGATTCATATGCTACTTTTTATATATGAAATCAGAATGTTGGCATGATACTGTTGTTGACGAAATAAGCAAATGTTTACAGATTGTTTTGTTGCTTTTTCTGAAAGTATAAAATGTTTACATTTGAAGTAAAATACAACTTTTTAAATAAATAAAACCAGTTAATATTTTTATATATATATTAAATACATGTAATTTAACATAATTCATATTAATATAACATTTCGTTGTCGCAATAATGTGTTCTTAAAAATAATAAAAATATTTTTCTGTCTTTTGTCATATTGCCAAGAATATCATTAAAACACCCTGAAATATTGTGATATTATATTAGGGTCATATCGCCCTACCCCTAGTGCTGATTCACATCACTGAATGTGAAAAGCAGACATTTCATTATTTCTCATACATAATCGTTCTGGGTAGGCCTCAGGTCAGTTTATTTTCAGACCTATGAAGGAAGAGAGTATCTTGATTTTTCATCTTTTAATTTCACAGTTCTCTTCAATCCCTCTATAATTTGATTAAGCCAAATGTAAAAGGCACACAAAAACAAAAGCGGAATATCCTGTTTCTCACAGAAAAGCAATTAGCACTGTTTATGCATTTAGATTCAAATTAATAAAGACTCTCTAAATGAGAATGACCCTCGTTTCCCAGTGGTATCACATGACTAAAGGAACATGACTCCTGTACAGGGTCATTTTCCACACCAGACCGCCTAAACGAAATGTCTGAATGAATACATGAATATGGTGAGATGCACAAACATACTCTCCATTCCCCCACAACAGGTCTCTCTCGGTTGTATTAGCCAGCTGGCAGGACAGACTGCTGAGAATACCCATGTGTCCCCTGGAATGCCATACTGTGGTTAGCAATGTCTGCTTTAGCTTAGTCAGCAAAGAGTGCATGTCTTTGTCTGTGTGTGTGAGAGAGGGTGTCTCTATCAAATCATTCCATCCAACTACCACCAGACTCTACTTCCCCTGGTGAGAGACAACATCAACCTACACTGGCTTTAGATTCCAGGCTTATCTCTCAGATGAAGATAGGGGCAATCAAAACTCCACTCACACTACAGACTGGGTTTCTGGTGGGATCTGTGTGTGACTCTCCCCCTGGGCTATACCTCCAAATATACAGCATTAGGGTAACAGCAATTTTAGTTGTATCCTCAGTTGTTTATATTGGGCAAAATGGGATGGTATGTCATCTGTAAAACCTTGTACTTAGAAATATAAAAGGATTAGATTTATTTCCTTACGCTAATTAACTCTACAGAATCGAGCTTCATGCTGGTTAACCGTTTTGGGAATTCATTTAAAAGTATTTACTCCTTCATTACACTTAAATCAGTCATTAAATAAGAACATTGGGGATAGAGAAACATATCATCATGAAGAATTAGTACGTTCTAAGTTTTTCCATATTTTCTATATTCCTTTATTGTTAGATGCACTGTGATTATGCAAGTCCATTCCAAGCACAGCTCAGAACAATAGATTTTTAAATTGTTTCATTCATTAAAAGTAACAAGATGTGATTTACAAATGGGGGTATTTTTAGCTACGCATTAAATTAAATTAACCTTAAGTGAAGGAATTTATTTCCACTTCTGTCCAGAGTTTTTCTCTCCAGCCCACAGCTTTTCAAAATGGCCCCCTAGTGCACTTTATAGAAAAGAGTAAAGTAGAAGTCTCCTGAGTGAAGCAAGATTCAGCTCATAGCTCATGTACAAATAGTAGCTTGTTCTACAGTGCTTTTCTCACTTATCTGACCCCAGTGGGATGCAGTCTGCAGACTACCTTCCACAGAATGTTAGGATTCACTTGAAACCACTAGCTGTCCTTTACAATGAACTAAAGGTGACCAATGAGATGCTTCAAAAAATGTTCCTTTACATTAAATTGCAAGATTACATTTACATTTACATTTAATTGCAACATTGTCCCTTTACTTTTCTGCAAAGAAGATTCTGGAGAGACTTTGTGTGTTTGTATTCAAGTCTTTGTATTGGTTTCAAAATTATGGTCAAAATATGGTAGTTGGTTGACTGTTTTTTTCAGTTTTTTTAGAGGGGACATAAAATAAAGGTGTCAGATGATACATACACAGACTAAAAAAGGAGTTATAATGATATGACATCCACTGTAGAATATCAGAGCTTAAACTGGCAATTTGACTTTCTGAAAAAAGTGTAACAGCTGACTATCTGTGTGTGTGTGTATGGTGAGGGTAATGACAGGGAAACAAGCAAGACATGGCCTCCTGTGCTCTTAATCCAGTGCAGGGTTTCCTGCTGACAGATGGGTTAACAGGAAAATGCAGGCCCAGGGCTCTGGCGCCGACCCATTTTATGGCCCGCTGGGCACACTCCTAAGCTCCCCCTAGGTTTTTGAGGGGTGTGACTATCAGAGCAAAGCACTTGACCAGTCAGAGTCTGGGGCTGGTGGTGAATGGAGGCTCATGGGACCCACACACGTGCTCACTTCTCATAAACACTTCAGCATATGGAGACTTGTAGCATAGCATTGTGCTCTCTGGTGTTAAAGGTTAACAGGCAGGACCTAAAACATATATTTTTGTCTTTTCAAAGTGATAGTTTGGCACTAAATCTATATAATTTACACAATACTCCCCTGTCCACAACTGTTGATGATTTCTTAGGGAGTTATAAGCTCCTATTAATTGTTTGCTACATTAGCATTGTAGCCTTAATGCAAAGCTTAGGAAGGGTGGAGAAAATTGGTATAGAAAATTGGGTTACACTACCCAGCAGACTTGGGCTAGATAGTTTAGATAGGTTCATAGTGTTATATTAATAAAAGTCCTTTGGCAAGACTCCTAACTAGGAGTAATTAGCTGTATATTAACTGTATATAAGTGTAACATGCCTAAAATTGTAAGCTATAATGAAATATAAAATGTTTTAAATATGAGTGGATTTCTCACCCAATACTTAGTCATAGTTCATATTTAATCATTAGAGCAGTGTTGTTCATACTTCAATGTTATCATAGTTCAAATTAAATAGAATATATTATGCCCATGTTTTATGGCATATGACCTGAATCCAACACCCACTGACAACAACAAGTGGCCCTTAGTTATTCAGCTCTTGTGTTGTTGTTCATTTGTGAAATAGACCAGCATGTGTGTGCACGCACGCATGTGCGTGTGCATACACACACACACACACAAACACTACACATCATCACATGTCTAATAATCACCTTGGGGAAAGCAAACAGACAACACTATTTCTGGATTGCAGGGATGAGGCTATTGTTTGTGAAAGCATGCACAGAGTAACAAAGACCTCAGCAAGTGAAGAGTGATGTTCTGAGCAGATCCCATCACAATCTGCTCCATTAATGTGCTAAAGCAATGAGGAGATGCTGTATTGGGCTTCTGTACAGAAAAAAATATACATAAGTCCAAAGTTCTGTTGGTGAATCTCAGTGTCCTGCATTATACCTTTACAGTAGATTTTTACAGTAGTCTTGTCTGGTGGGTTTTAAGGGTATTTTTTAACATAAATGCTAATTCATCAGAGACTTCATTAACATACAATTATGATGTTTCAACAAACTTCCAAATATTTCAGCAACACAAGTTCTGTTCTGCTGTAGTCCTGTACTTATGATGAAGGCCTTGTACGTAGACCTTAATGTTTTTACCTTAATAAAGTCATTTTTATGACTGTTGCAGGTCTTTCCTCATTATGCTTCTCAGTTTTTGACAGGACCACGTTTTCTCCTTGTACCACACGTACCACACACCAATTTAGCTGAAAATACACCAAGGATAACACACTAAGGTTGTGCACCGCCCTGCCACTCCCTTCAAGCAAAAATATTGATACTACAAATTTCATCAAAACAAAATATCGAAAGTGTTTTCATTAATTGAGGCTGATTAGATGGTGTATATTTTTTGTAATTAGAGCATTTTCTTTGAATTCTCCTCATCATTTATTCAAGCATACTTTGGCTATTGCTAATATGTTAACTCAGCATGAGATCAGTAATGGCCAGTCCAGCTAGCAGGTCTGCTGGGAATTGGCTTTGATATAATAACAATAATCTCACGCTATAGCTGGAGATGAGAAAGTTTATTCGCTTCTGTGTAATTTGCTGATGCAGAGTGGTGGATTACAGCCACATGGGCCTGATTTAGCTTAGCCAAACACAAATACTGCTGCTCTGGTCTAGCCCTCTTCCCCCTAGGCTCCACATTTCTAAGGTACTCAGCAGTGTTCCCTGTAGCGGGGTGTGATAGAACCTGGAAAAACGTAATCCGGCTGCTACTGGAGACTGTGAGAACATTCATCCTAACACCTTCATCATCTTTAGAATTTTTCACCTTCTTCCTCTACGTTGCTCTCAGTCATTTGAGTGACCTTTAATTTGATTTAGACAGGCACACAGCAACACCTTAAGTTTTTACATGTTAGAATCATTAAAATCATCTACTATACACTATATGCTCTTCCAGAATTTCTTCCCTATGGGGCTCCAACCATCCCAAAAACATAAGTCCACTGCTCCTCAGGATACTTTAACATCCCTCTAGCCAAAGCTTGTCATTGCGTTAGGTGACCTTAGGCTCATGTGCAACTGCTTCAGAGCATACCAATTCGTTTTAATGCTTTTCTGTGGAAATCATAAACAAATGTATGTGAGCAGTTTAATGGTCATAGCGGCTTCATTTTAAAGTAGCAGATCTCACTCACTGTAACAGGTGTTGAAAAACGGCTAATCAAATATTGAACTTCTCACACTCTGTTCCAAATACAGTAGGCTTTATGTTGCCTCTCACTGAGCATGATACAGTTAGGCATTATCTGATCCTGATTTCATACACTAAGCTATCATCTACCCAAACAGCTTTTTCCAAATGTGCAATGATAGGAGCTGATGAAGCCAAAGTCCTACAAAAAGGAATTCAGTTCATTAATGGGTGGATCATGAGATCTGAGTAAGTGGCAGCTCATCAGTCTGCTAATGAGCTACAGATGGGAAGGTAAGAAGATCTGTTGGTGTTAGCAGTTTTCCCACAGCCAGCAGCAGCAGGGACACCACTGCACTTTGGCACTGTCCCCAGCCAGGGATTCTTAGGTGCTGCTGGCTGTTTTCTCCAGCTATGGAAGGTTTTCCCAACCGTCTGGGCAGTCTAGACAGGTAGGGACACTGGATGAAGTTGCACAAAGCTATAGTATTCATCCTCCCCATCCAAACTATTTAAAGGACCATCTGTCTTTACGGCAAAGACATTTATAAAAGTAAATATTTATTATTTTCGTGAAAAGCATGTATCTACCAAATAGTTACTTGGAAAACATTGGAAGTCAAAGTAAAAATATTTATTTCCTATTAACTGGCGTGTATTTCTATTGGTCCATTTAACACGGCATTTTCACACAATTTGAAGGAGTTAAAAAATTAAGATACATGTATTACATTGGACAGCAAAGATTAACTATAAAGCTCAAAAGAGGGTCAAATTACTGTGCTATCCCTGAATCAACCAGTTTATGCTCCCTAGAGCTCGTCCTCTACATTAAGTTGGCCATGTTTGAACAAGTTTAGTACAGATGCTCTGATACATTCAGGCCACTAGGTGTCAGTATAATGGGTGTTTCTCTACACTGAACCCCTCTGAACAACTTTTTTAGCATTGAATAATGCACAAACCTTATTAAGAAGCCCAAACTTAGTCTTGGTTCCCTAATTTAAAGCAATAAAAGAATAGGAATGTCGAGTCACCAGTCATTTAATGTACATCATATGTTAAACATGAGTGGGAGCCTACTTCTCCTCTGGCTTGTTTTGCAGACAAATGAATCAGCAGCTGCAGCTGCTCAGAGAGGTCAGGGTCTGAGTGAAGCTCCCGAGTTCTGTCCTCAGTGCGAGAGAAACAGCACTAGCTCCAGCGCTCTCCACTGAGCTGCACACGAACAATACACACTTCTTCAAAGTGGAGCTGATCCAGTTGGAAGAGGAAGAAAGGATAAAAGGTCAAAGAGAGCATGTGTATCTCCAGCATGGTGGTTTAGTGCTGAGGTACTGACCAAATGTCCATTATTGAAGGTTCAGGTCAATGTAGCTTTTGTTTCCTGTGTACATATTGTTTATTCTAAAATTAAGGGAATTAATGGTTTGTCAATCCTTTGCTTAGGTACCAACATACTCTACTGTACTTCAATGGGAAGGCTTTACACCAGATGTCAGAACATCTGGAATACTTCGGTGAGGATTTGATGGTACCCACCAGAACATTATTGTTGTCTGATGAGCTACCAGTGTTGGATATCCAAGGTCACTGTATGACACTTCATCACTTCAAAAACTGTAATTCCACTGCTTTGCAGCCCAACACTGGTTGGAATAATACCAATGTTTAAGTTCATCTGAGTGTCCAATCCTGAAAACCTATGGAATTCCCCTTTGAATGCCCTTTAGCGAAATTAAAATAAAACTTTTTTTCAGGAAACACATGGCAAGGAAGCAGCTCAAATTCTCAGCAACAGCTCTGCCCAGCATGCAAAAGGTATCCAGAAAGTAAACACCATTTGCTACAGGCCAGTGTCCACTTCACCTTTCATTAAAATCTGATAAGAATAAGAGCCTCCACTCATAGTCCTACTCTCCCGCTCGGAAAAAGGAGGCTCTGAGCCATGTGGCATTCTGCATAAGATAAATATTCAGCAGTTGGCTTTGAGGAAATAATCCACTTCTTCCTTCTCTATGCAATTAGAACGTCTCTGCAAACTCACGGATGGTATGCATTAGTTCAGGCTTTATACTGTTCATTGAAAATTTCCCACAAATATCCTTTGCTCTGGAACAAGTAAACAACCACAAAGGTGCACTACATGTCCAAGAGTTCACAGGCAACTCAATGTGGAATTTCCTCTTTTTTATGGTGCACCCAGTGAGGGCACACTACTTCCATTGTATTATTTTGATTAAATGTATTCCCTATATAATATGCTGATCTGAAGCAGCTGCATATGAGCTTAAAGTCACTATGCCCAATGCCCAAGCATTGGCTACAGGGGAATAAACCCCCTACATTGGTCTGTGGAGCCATGGAATGGAAAACTACATCTGGTACTTTTGGAATCCATTGGAATGGCAGTTTTGAACCAGACATAAACAGTACCTGAGCTCAGTAATGTTTATTTGGCTGAATGCAATTTAATCCTCACAACAATGTTCCATCCTCTGTTGTAGCCTTTTCAAGTGACAGAAGCTGTTACTGCAGCAAAGGGGGGGACAAACTGCATACAGGTACAAATGTTGAACATTGAAAATTTTTCCCAACATTGAAAGTTTTTCCCATTAAAAACCAAACACAGGGCCAAATGTATTATTAATGTACTGGACACAGCTCATTGATGTCAAAGGGTAGGCTTAAAAACATATCTTATGAATCCTTAGGCCTTCATACAGAACATCACAAGTAAAAATGAGATAATCTGTTAATATTAATTACTAATGGCAACAGCATAAAACTCATTATTGTCCAGTGAAATGACTATGGAAAATGTAATGTTGGCTGCCAAATGACGCCAAGTGTGTGAGCCTTCATGGGCCTCCTGGCTGCCATTAAACTGACCAGCCGGCTCATTTTGAGACACCTTAATTACATTTATAAGCTTCCTCAAGCGAGCACGGCTAGCAGTCTAGCCAAGTTGGGGAGAAAAGCTATTTGAGACACTGCTAGCATGTTTGAGATGTGTGCATGCCTTACAGGTCAGGACTGATGACGCCAGCCAGCCTCTGGTGCTCTGGGAGGGCAGGGAAGAAAGGTGCCAGGGGAACTAGCCCATTAGCATGGCTAGCGTGAGGACGCCTAACTAGCAGCACATGGCTCAGCTGGGGGCCCTGTGCTTTACTAGAGCCAAGCGTCTCATCTCACTAATAACAGGAACACTGACACAACGGCCGTGGGACAACCGGATTTTACGAGACTTGTGTTTGCTGTAAACAAATTTTGATGTAAAAACCCAGTAGGCTATCACTAAAGCTAATAATGAGGCTCTTGCCTTTTCCCATGGGCTGTTTCTGTTTTAGCAGGGGTGTACTACACTTTTGTCAGACCTAACAAAAAAAGTGTGGGCACATTGATAGCTTCTAAATAGCTTTATAAAAGTATACAGACACCTCTAATGATAAGCAAATTCAGGTACACATTGTTGATGCTAGCATTCAAAACTCTTATATAACCTTCATAGTAAAGCATTGACCAATAGAATTTAATGCTTATAAACAGCAGCACATGAGGCTGAGTTCATCTTAAGTCAAGCCTTGAATAGTGAAGGCTCCTACAATCCTACAAAATGTAGGGAACAATAAGTTAAAGCAAAGATTCAATGTATATATATATACACACGCTACCGTACATTTCCCAGAATCTTTGCTTTAACTTATTGTTCCCTAAACAAAAAAACACACATTGTTTTCTTTTTTTGCTGAAATACTATGGAACACACCTCAGGACTTAGGCATATCACCATTCGAAAGGCCTAAAGATGATAGATGTTTTAATTATCAAAACAATTTATTCAGCTCCTTGGTCATGTGCCTCTTCACAGTTTTCAAACATTTTCCATAGCAGGAGCATGATTCATATTCAGTGTGGCAGACTTGAAAAACAACCTGATTAAAAAGGTGGGGAGCGCAGGCCAAACGGGACCTGACAGTTTGGAGAGCAGCGTCTCCGACGCTCAGCTACAGCACAAAGCCGCCTCTGTGCGGCAGATCCCCAAGCCAAGGCCTAGCAAAGGCCCTTTTGTCAGGTAGAACTGTCTGGAGGTTTGAGGATTGCCTGAATCAGACAGTGGGGCTGCTCTTAACTGTCAACCAAACAAGCTGAGGCTCAAGTGCAGCCCAGACCCTATTTCAAGAGAACGCCATAAAAATACAAACTGCTTTTCCTGGAACATGCACCCCCGAGACCAATCTGGACAGTTGGACAAATCCCAGAGCTAGTAGACACATAGTATGAACTCATTTTAAATTGGTTTATTTTCTGCATGAGGGAGCTGACTGGTTACTCACTGACTGGACAACTGCTCAGAAATCCAACCTGTGTCCTGTTGATATGACAGCTAACGAGGCCAATAAGTGTCCATCAAATTTTACAGGGCAAAGCCTAATGAGTGGAATGTGTGTGGCTTGTTTGATTCCATTTTAGAAATAAATTACCTTGCTTGTGTTAGAGTATCACTGGATTTCAACTGTGATGATGCATTCCTACCTAAAACACTACTCCATTCAACATCTGTGAGCCTCAGAGCAGCTGCACAACAGTAAGGTCATCATACCCAATGCCAAGCATCAGGTAAAAGGGTATTAAGCACATAAGCTTTGTACTGTGGAGCAGAAGAGCCCTGTTCTCTGGAGTGATCAATACCCCTGGGATTCATTCATTCATTCATTCATTATCTGTAACCACTTATCCAGTTCAGGGTCGCGGTAGGTACAGAGCCTACCTGGAATCATTGGGTTCAAGGCGGGAACACACCCTGTAGGGGGCGCCAGTCCTTCACAGTGCAACACACACACTCACACATTCACTCACACCTACGGACACTTTTGAGTCACCAATCCACCTACCAACGTGTGTTTTTGGACTGTGGGAGGAAACCGGAGCACCCGGAGGAAACCCACATGGACACGGGGAGAACACACTAAACTCCTCAGACAGTTACTGTCAAATTTTTAATTCACTCATTATAAAGATTACTTTACAAGAAGTCAAAAATCTACAGACATTTAAAATACTCATCCATCGACCCTGATTGAAAAAGGCAATGGCCAGGAATTGTTTCATTAAGTGGTGAGTAACAGTTTTGGTCCAACACCTGTTCCAAAAAAGATCTGTTCCACAAGCTCTGCTACTCAGGCTGACCTCGAATATTATGGGATGTTATATATTAGCAGGTTCACAAACACAAACCAAACACCAAGACCAGTCTTACCCATGACTTTGAGTCCAATGTCTAGGATTTATCAAAAACAAATAGTGTGTGTGTGTGTGTGTGTGTGTGTGTGTGTGTGTGTGTGTGAGTGTGAGTGTGAGTGAGTGAGTGAGTGACCCTTGGTGCCTTGGTGAAAGCGAGTGTGTGCGGGCAGGTGGGAACGCGTGGATAGTGCTCACAACTTTTTTGGGGGTAAAAAAAGACTTTCTGGTAGCAACAGCTTCTCAATGAGCTTTCAGCACAGTCCTCATTTCCACTTCAAACAATCCGGGAAAGGGATCTAACCCATGGGGTAAAGGGGGGGTAATAGGCACCGCTCCTTTCTCCTTCTCTAAGTTCCTGTGGCTTTCTTTAAAAAAGAGGAGGGGAAAGTCCCTGGTGCTTCCGTGATCCACCTTCTCCTCAGAGCTAGTGGACAATTACAACACTATTCTATCTTGTCCCGTTCTCAAGCTCACTTACAAGGCCATTAACATTCACTTCAGAATAGGCCTGAACGGCAGAAGAAGAGGCTGCTTTGAGCGATGCTTTGCCCAAAATAGAATCCAAAACCTTAAACATGAAGGTGAACAATGGGGCTTTATGTGCAGGGCTCTTAACAGGCCGAATAATGAACCCTGTTGCTGTATAAACTAAGCCATCTCCAGGCACAAACGCAGTGGTGTCGGACAACCACTCCAACCCAGAACCATCCGTGTCAACGGCGCCAGTCTCAGCTGAATCTACATAACAAGCACCTTCTTTGTGTGGCTCTGGGAAGCCACTAGATATGTCTCTTGAAGATTGAGATTCAGACTAATGACAGGTTTTATTGATTTTTAACCATGAGCCCATCTCTGCTTTTTAACATAATGTGAGCTTTATAGCAGAAGGGGAAAAAACATTATTGCCATCTAATGGAATAATGCAGCAAACATCTATTCTGGTCATTCTAGTCATTCTGGACCTTTTTTTACTTGTCCATTCTTCATGTCATATTCACATGATGTAAATGGCAACTGGTATTTTCAATTTATCATATCCAAATAGATTTTGGAATAATGCTGGGAGGATTTGATTAACATTTCAGTGACATAAATAATCCTCTTGGGTTGATTATTCTAAATGATTATTCATTTCTCCTTCAAAAACACCACTCCCACTCATCTCAGTGAAATTGGATGGTGCTCAATTACGCCAAAGAAACACAAGTTGGGCTTTCTACTGCTCCACAGCCCAATGCTACCTGGATTCATACCCCACTTGGCTTTGGGCATTGTGACCTTAGGTGCAGCTGCTTTACGCATTACATTTCATCTCATGCTTTTACAGGGAGATTCTACATAAAGTGTGTGTAACTGAATCTTTGTTGGTCATAGTGTGTGCACCTTAACAAAGGTGAGGTCACTCATTATAAGGGACACTTTAGACTAAGTGTCAGCTGCTCTACACTGCACGATTTAACATCAACATGTTTTGAATTTGTCAACAATTGAGCTACATGTTGTAAAGGCTTCAAATGTACCTCTTTCCACTGGAGTTTCCACATCTGATGTCACCACTCAGAAAACAGTCCAGCGAAGCCTATGAAAAAAAAATGAATTATGGCACCTTTAAGTGCAGGAGCCGTTTCTTGGGGCATATCTTTCAACAGTTACTAAATTAATTACACATCACTATAAACAGGATCATGCACAAACTTCCCATCTTTGTACCTCGTAAAACCTGGCTCAACTAAGAGCGCGGCTTAGCATAGGTTGTTTTCCATGCAGGCGTCAAATGTTTATGCACGTTGCTTCTGCGTAAACATAAAAGCCCTAAACAGTGGAGTATTAATTGAGCTTTACAGCGTCTGGTGCATGTGGTTTACGCACCACAGAATCCGTGCTACAGACGCCAAGAAAAACAAAGCTTTTTATGGCCAAATGTAACAGTGCTGTTGGATCCACGGCTTGGCAGCATCAACATGGAAGGTCAGCACATTTAGACACACAGCACACAGAAACAGCACACAATAAAAATAGACAGTACCAATATTTACATTTCAGATAAAGACCTCATCAGGAAGGTATTTTTCAGCATGGTTTACATGATTGAGCATTTTTAATGGACAAATATTAATCCTAATCTTGGACGAAAATGTAATGTCAGTGGAGATCCACAGCTGCAAGGCTTTTCTAGAGCAAGACTGGATTTAATATTCAACCGGGAAATTGGCCTAATACGGCTAGCTTTGAGTTGACTACATTTTAAAGGGCCCATATCATGGAAAAAACTGGCTCTCCTTGGGATCTTTTTTTCAAGCAAGAGAATTTCATTCCTCAGTCCAATCACTCTATATCTACGCCTCAAAAACAGCTTGTTTTGAATCAACTGTTTTTGTGAGGTCATAGAAACCAATTTTATAGGTATATCATCTATCCAGCCAACAGCTCTGCTTTTCATGCTGAACTTGTAAAGTGAGTTTTAGCTTGGCCTGTTTTTCGAGCAAGGCATAATAAAAGAGAGCCTATTGGAAAAGAGATTATTTGAATATATCCATCTTAAAAGGGAGGTAACAAAAAGAGCTTATTTAATTCTAAGACATCAAAGAATTAAATTGAAATTAAAATATGACTATATTTAACTACACCAAAGTTATTAGACGATCATGGGGTGGTGGGGGGGGAGGGGTAACAACACAAAATACAAGAAAAACATACAGGATGTGGGCCCTTTAAACTCCATGAACATTATTTCATGCACTTTTCCTGCCCTCTATCACATTCCCCACAAAAATGTGTACTTTCATCCAGTGCAAACAGACGGTCTTGAGGTTAATATCGCTGTAACTCAGCATCGATCCCAAAAGCACATCATAAACACCTCAGGAAGCCACAGAAGTCACAGCTGCCCTTGAGGACAAGCAGCCGCTTTCATAAAAATTAAATACATGTAAAAATGACCGAGTGCACCAGTGAACTGCACAGAACCAGACCTGAATGGAACACATCAGACCCTTTGAGCCAAGGCTGTGATCAGCTGACAGCGGTCTTGTGAAAAACAGTAAGAATTAAAATAAAATTCAAAACTGGGTCTTGGAATAACGGCTGACGTCATTTTGGAAAGTGTGACAAGGCCTTATAGGGCCGAACACAAAGACACGGCTACGTTATAAGTATGCAGCTTCACAAGCACTGTGTTTGGTAACTGAACCATGGACTACACTCATGTTATGATGTGTATTAAATAAAAAAAAGGATTGTGTGTAATGAAATGAAAAAGCATGGAATGACCTAACCCTCAGAAAATTGAATGGAGTGGCCCAAGTCTTTTTCATCACGAATCAATTTAAAGAACATCCCCCCCCCCAAAAAAAAAATCTAGAAATGCAGAGAAAAAACTTACAACATCCAGCACCTTTCAACACAGGAACCAAATTATGCACAACTCTACTTTTTGGTCTAAAATGGTTGAATCTTCTGCTCATCACAATTCTCAAGTAAATTCTTGAGTAAAGTAAATTTGTTAAAAAGTGCTATGTAAAAATTTGCTAAAAATAAAAAGCCTTTTCTGTGTAAAGATAACATTTTAAAAATACCCGTGTTACAAAATCCTATCAATATTTGCACGTACAGTAAAGCAGATTACTGTGGCACTCCATGAGAAAGACTGGGTTCGATTCCCCATATGGGCAACCACACTACTCTTTTCCCACAAGTCAATGGGCAAGACTGCTAATGCTGCATAATCATCTGTAACATGATTAAAAATGTACATCGGCCAAACACTGTGTATATATATATATAATACATACTCATCTCTACTAACCCCTTGTGTGATAGTGCTCCCCTTCGATTATTCAGATGTGCTGCCGGTTTATTCAAGATCTTCCTGAAGCCACTTTTCCCTCAGACGCAGGAGAAATACGAACTTTTGTTTAGATAGATTGCGGTTTTGTGTTAAGAGCGCTCTCATCCTCTCTCCCAGGCCAGCCGTGCCAAAGTCCATTTCCTCAAAAAGTGTTAACAAAACAAGAACTTCAAGAAAGCATTCACCACCCAGTTCCGTTTGAGGTAACTGAGACTTTCTACACATAACTTCAGCAAATACAGTGCATACATTTCTTATTCATATAACGTGTGCCAGGGAATACAGTTTGGCAAGGATGCTGCAAAAAAATAGATGTCATTTTATTGTTCTTCTCTCCAGAAAAATACAAATTTACCATACTATATATATATATATATATATATATATATATATATATATATATATATATAAAGGGGAATTCCACCACTTTTTCAAAATTTCCACAGAACTGAATCATTAAGGTGTGAACAAAGAGTGGTTTGATGACAAATGGTGTATTGGGAACCAAGGATCAAGAAGTCAACAACACAAACACAGATATTGTAAGGGCATATTAAGTTGACTAATAAAGTCAAATGGGATTTATGTGTTTGTTATAAAAATAACATTTTGACGGATTATAATGCCTCCCATAACCCTTTCATGTAATAACTTTCTGTGAAGGAGATTTCAGAGTTCTACCACAGACAAACATTTCACATCAGACCACTCCGATTGACTTTGTAACATCTTAATGAAAAAATTATACAGAAATAAACAGCAAAAATTGGCAGAATTTCCTTTTAAACCACCCTTCTTCTCAGTATCTGCACTTTAGTACAATACAGCACATTCAGTGACCAGCTATAGGACCTTAAATAGCCATAATAAATAAACTTTCCAGCTTGTTGGGGAAGAACACACGAGTTTCCATGTTTACATTTCAGTGTCCACAAACTATACTCATAGCTTCTACAGCATTACACAGTCTTTCCCTTTATTTAAATGTGTGCATGTTTTTGTTCAGGTCAAAGATGAAACATGGTGCCACTGACGGTTGTAGCGAATCTTTGACCCTTAGTCCACCCTGAGCATCCCTTTAAATCAAAGTGTTTGTTTCTGTCTAAGCACAGAAGCAGGTCCCGTTGCGTTAGACCCGTGTGGGGCTGTCTGTGTAAATGTCTGTTTTGCCCGTGTGAGCTCCTGCTACTGTGGCCTTGTAATGGCAGTGGGAACTGCCGCAGTTGACGCTGGGACAGGGCTTTCGATTTGTCCGCATGGACAACTTCCTGGCGCACAAGCCCTGCCAAGTCTGCAGAGTCTTTGAGCTCCATACCCACACCCCACTAGTAATGCCCACCACCAAGGACATGAATATCTTCAGCATGAACACAGCTACAGTGGGCACAGAGGAGTCCAGGGTACAGTCCTCAGTCCTGCGGCCAGGGAAGGAGATGCACTTGCTCTCCAGAGCTCGGAACTTCCAGTAGTCCATGTTGAGTCTCTCGTAAAAGTAGCAAATGATCACACAGGTGGCAGGAACTGTGTAAAGGATGGAGAAGACCCCAATCTTCACCATGAGCTTCTCTAGCTTCTCTGTGTTGGTGCCCCCTGTTTTCATTATCTTGCGGATGTGGAAGAGTGCTACAAATCCAGTGAGGATGAAAGAGGTGCCTATGATCAGATAGCAGGAGAGAGGGATGAGAACAAAGCCTGTGAGAGCATTGCTGTCCATGCTGCCTACGTAGCAAAGTCCGGTCAGCTCATCCCCTGCCACCTTGCGCATGGTGAGGATGACTATAGTCTTCATAGCGGGGATGCCCCAGGCCACCATGTGGAAATAGCTGCTGTGAGCCTCAATGGCTTCATGTCCCCATTTCCTACCAGCTGCGAGGAACCAGGTAAGAGTGAGGATAACCCACCAGATGGAACTGGCCATGCCAAAATAATAGAGGATGAGGAAGACTATGGTACATCCTGTGCTTTCTAGTCCCTCTTGTATAATGTACAGCTGCCCATTTTCCCTGTCACAGGCAATGTTTTCAGCTCCAGCCACAGAACGAATGATGAAGGCCACGGAGTAGACGTTGTAGCACATGGAGAGGAAGATGATGGGCCGCTCGGGGTACTGGAAGCGCTGGGGGTCCAGCAGGAAGGTGAGGACCGTGAAGGCAGTCGAAATAAAGCAGAGAGTGGACCAAACAACCATCCAAATGAAGGCAAAGTCCTTATCTTGGCGGGACCAGAAGACATCCACTGTGGGGGAGCATCGTGGGGCACAGGAGTCACTCTTCTCCACATACTGGAACTTCTCCTGGTTCTCACAGGACCCAGAACTGCCGGAGGGTCGTACGTTCCCTGGTCCTGGTCTGGGCCGTGCAGGAACGGGAAGCATGCCCTCGCCTTTCTTAGTTTCTGGCACAGTGTCATTCTCTGGAGCTTCGATGCATAGAGCGTTGGGGTCATTGTTGGTCGGTAACTTTGAACAATCCAAGGAATCTGGCCAGCCGAAATTGAACTGCTCCATGATAGGAGAGCATTTCTGCCTCGCCTGTTCACACATGGGCCGGCACGCCGGGATCGTGGTGGACACTTGATCCGTACACATGGGAACGTAAAGCGAGCAGAGGAAGAAGCGGAGGTGGATATCACAGCCGTACTTCACCAGAGGGGTAAACTCATTGAGCTTAATACTCGCCTCCTCCTGACTGTCGTATTTCAAGAAGTTGGGCATCCTCGTCATGTTGTAGCCAATCCCCTGGCACATGGGGATTGTGATGGGCTCGCATTTTGGCGGCCGCTCTCTCTCGTTGTCATAAGCTCCGATGTCCAGCGAGGACCCAACAGTCATGAGCTGGCACCACAGGAAGATCACAGCCTTCAAGTGAGATGCCATGGTAATGCCACAAATGACTCAAACCATCCTACAACAGTCATGCTCAAACTCGTTCAAACTGTCCAGGTTCATGGTCATACCTTTGCAACACACTCTCCCTCGAGTGACCAGTCCAGGTTCTGCAAATAGATCACCTCCCAAATGTGGACGAGAGCAGTCCCCTGTCGCGTGAACTCCAGACAAAACAAAAACAAACCGGTCAGCGCTGTAACTTCACCCCTCCGTCACGTCATTCGAGCTCGGGTGAAAGCGAAAGCGTAGCGCGAGCTCCCGTTGCTTTGAGCTGAAGCGCCTCAGAAAGTTCAGTAAGAAAGCGACGCTCGTGACGCTCCTTTTCGCGCCACATTATCCACGCTGTCCGCACGCGCTCGGGCTGTCTCTCGGTGCAGCGCGTGGTGAGACTTTAGTTTGTGTGTGTGTAGGTGCGCCCCTCGCTGTAGCCCCCAGAACGGGGCGGGGGTAAAGTGTCCACAAGCTCCTCCTCAGACTCTCCAAATATTACTGGCGCTCACACATTTCACTGACAGCGGGGCGACAGGACAGGGAGAGATAAATACGTGGAGATAACTTAAAATAAAGTACAATAATAAAGTTTCATTTAAGCTGTGATATAACCCGGCAATAAGCGTGTTCTATATTTCTGCAAAAGATATTACACGATAAGTAATGCTTATAATACATTATACTATATAATTATTATAACCTGTATTCTGGGTATTATGAAAATAACAGGTAATATAATATAATATAATATAATATAATATAATATAATATAATATCCCAGACAGTGAGCATATATCGGTCCACTGGCATAAAAATGCTGGCACACCACTGACTGTAGACCACTGCTGGTCCACAATCGGACCACTCAGATTACTGTCCTGTACCGGATATCACTCATTTATAATCTCCTCAAACAGATTTTAAATTCACAGAGGCTTTTATTCTGGAAAACAAACTAATACAAATATTACCAACAACTATGAGAGATATAATAATGAGTATGAGCCTGATATAAAATGATTATCTGAAAATGTTGACACTGTGCTGGATTAAAATTATTTACTAATCATATTTATAAACAATAACAAAAGAACCTAATGAAGGGAAAAATGTAAATTGGACTGTGAAAGGAAAAGTGCTAAAATGTGGCGTTTTGTCTAAAATTCTGTTTAATCACCACTTTGCCCTCAGTGGGTCAACCGTTCAATCCCCGCCTTTGGTCACTCTCTGTGAGGAGTGTGGTGTGTTCTCCCCGTGTCCATGTGTGTTTCCTGCTGGTGCTCCAGATTCCTCCCACAATCCACAAACGTATGTTGGCAGGTACACTGACTGTGTGACACTGTCCACTGTGAGTGAAATTGTCCACAGGTGTGAGTTTCTGAGTGACTGTGTGAATGTGTGATGTCCTGGAATAGACGTGCACGCTGTCCAGTGTGTGGTCCTGCTTTACATCCTGGGATTCCAAATGGGATCTAGATCTTCCAATGCTGCTGATCAAGATCAAGTAGTTACTGATGATGACACTACAAAGCAAATTCTCCTGTGTTAAATCAATACTATTAGTGCTAACTTAACACTGAGAGTGTTAAATTGTTACATTAACAGTGTTAACACTAATAGTGTTGATTTAACACTGGTGAATTTACTGTGTAGACAGCTGTCATGATTGAAGAGAACTGCTTATAATACAGTACTTTGTTGGTATACAGCATGTATTTATCTGATAAAAAGTAATAGGCTTACATAAATAAATCACAGTGAATAACCTATATAATGTAATACAATATATTCCAAAGTTGGTAATTTAAGAAAACAAATGCTTGTAAAACAGAATGGAATTTACAGCCTTCAATAAACTATCGTGGCAACACAAATCACCCAAAGTAAATCTTGCATTTGCATCTACATTTCTTTGGCATCATAAATACATACACATTGCAGAATAAATAAAGGCCCAATGGTAAGAACAGGTCCAGCTTTCCACTTTATTTATTTGAAATGCTAATGTGTGCATTGAGGATCTTTTCCTAGAATAAGGCTGGATAGCTAAACGACTGGCTGAACTGGTGGTTAATAACAGAGGATGGAGTTTCCAGACACAGAAGGAATCAAAAGAAAAAAACTTTGTGTTTTATCAATACACAGTTCAGTCCTGACCTGTGAAAGTCCTGCTTGTGAATTTTGGCTTTCCTTCTGGGTACAGCCTGCCCAGAAGTAAGGTGTCCAAGAGACATGCACCACCTTAAATAATTTTTGTCCAGAATATTAAATGCATTTAGTCACCTGCTCTCCAGAGCCAAGGGCAGAACTGGAATATATTTGTATGATAAAAATAATAAGAGAGGCTGGGTTATGTGACGTCAGTGGATGGAGTAAAAATGAGTAGCCACTAATAAATATACTTAAGAGATAATCCTAAATCCTAAATGAAAATTTAACCATCACTTTTAACTGTTGAAAACATGTCTGCTCACATCTTACAGTCATAATAGTGCCACAATAGTCCTGGATATGATGTTTTACAGTTTAGACAATCAAACCAGTCTTCTGCTGATGTATGCTGAAGGTAAGGGGTACCTTTAAAAAAAACACAAGGACAGATACTTGAGAGTGAGCTCTTGGCTCATTATATAAGGAATACAGTGATAAAATATCACTGTTATGAAGCTGAATATCACATTGGTATTTATTAATCTCTAAATCAGTGGATTTGTTTATTTTCCCATTTGTTTAGGATTTATTTAGTAATGTATGCTGGGAAATGTAGTGAGAAAACATGAATCACTTTGGAAGCCATGTGGTCCTGTGAAAACCTTGGAAAAATGAGCGTTTATGAGGTTTCTCTACCTCATATAACCATGTACCATTTTGGTCTTCCATAGAATCCCTCCAGAAGACTGCTGTGCCCATCTAGTGGTCATAATATTATCAGCATCTTTAATTCTCTTCTGGTCAAAAGATCTGTCCTGGCCCCGTAGAATAGTGCTCATGTCTTTGTGTACTAACCCAGGTTGTACGAGATAACTCTCTGCTAAATGGATGGGCTTCTTTAGAAACATCCACAGAATCAAGTGGGCTCGGATTTCAAGTTCCATTTGCTGTGTCTTCTTTTGTGCGAGTGTCATTTCCATATCAATTCCCTCTCCCTCATCCCAAACACAAATCTGAAAGGTTCAGTCCGGGGTCTACTAGAGCTTCTTTTACATCCCCCCATTAGTACCTGCTGGCACGGGCCCCAGCAAGGGGTCGAAGGTGAGGGGAGCAGCACCTGCACTACATCGCCCACCTTCACTGCCTTTCTCATGCTAAATGTTCACAGAGATGAGTGCCTCTAAAGTGCTTGTGCTGGGGATTCATTAGTAGGCCTCAATCTCAGGTTTTTGCCAGCTCACAAAATCGGTCACATTCCTGCGGAAAAATGTCGGAGGATCAATTCTCTTTGGGTTTGTTCTCCTCCCCCAATGGGTCAATTTCCTGCCCTGAATCAATGAAATGGGATTCCGTTTACCGTCTGTTTTTGTTTTGGCTGAGAACTGTTAGAGGAGGACTTTCCAAGTTCGCTACCACAAGCCTCCGCTGCTCTGCCGTGAAAGGGCCTATTCTTCCTGCTCACTGAATGGGATGAAAATAAAGGCAAAGAAACCACATCTACAAGGGCAATCAGTCAAAGTTACAAATGTGGGCATTAAAAGCAGGGATACAGCTTATCCATGAACCCGGGGTGTGTGTGCTCCAGTCTCTTTACAGAATCGCCTCAGTGGCCTCATTAAGGATGAATGACCTGGACAGCGCAGGGGGAAGAACATGAGGAGCAACCAGGAGGAAGAAGAATATGAGAAATGCTCAGTGAAACAGTCTCAAATGAATGTTCTTCCCAAAATCTAGTTTACACAAGTTACCCTACAGTCAGTCAGCTAACACATGTTGGGTGTCTATAGCTTAGAGCTAAATAAGTAACTGCATTCCTAAATCATTCATCACATCAATATTGTGTGATATTCTTGGGGTGATTGAACTGAATTGAGTTTGATCACCAATTATGCCAGCACCATCCAGGATCAGGGGTCCAAGACAGAATAAGTGCATCTCACCAGCTGTGCAGGGATGGCACCAGGTGGGCAGGATAGCCCATGTTTTCCCTATTATTTATCCCTTATAACAAAAGAGGCAGTTATAGAGTTCTCCTTTAAGCATGTTGAGCAAACTTAGCACAAATGTTTATATGTGGAAACAAGGTGACGTCTAGCAATAAGAGCTGGAAATCCAGAATTAATATTTGGTTGCCAACTGTACACAGCCCTGCTGCTAACGTACAATACTAGGTAAACCCTCGGAAACCCATGGGAAGCAAGATTTCTTCCAGTAAAACTCTCTTGGGGTCAGTGGACTTTCAGCAGACTGACACTGACAGAACTATTTGTGGATGTGCGTTGTGATATATGAATATTCCCAACTTAACCATTAGCCAGGAGCAGGAGAGGCCTGATACATTTGGTTCTTGCAGCCACTCTGGCACTGAAGCACAGTACCCCTTCAGCCTCGTCCAAAAACCATGAGCACAGCAAGCAATGCCAAAGAAAGCAAATACTTTATGAAAATAAATGGCCTAGTCTGTTCAGCTCAATTTGCTCCATTTAAAGTCTACTTCTTCAACTGGACACTCCATAAAAAGTCCATTTTTCAGGAGGGACTCGAGTGTAATATTCAGACCATTAAGACTTCAGTCACAGTCCATGGCTCCACAGTTTAAAGGGGAATTCTTCTCCTTGGTGGTTAATGCGCCAGTACAAAAAATATTATAAAACAGAGAAAAATTATTCAACATTTAGTTTGATCTCACCTCTGTGAACAGACGTGTGCTTGGCTTTGAGTGACTGTCTGTCAATTCCCCGTCCAGTCATCAGAGCAGCAGGGGTCAGAGGACTGGGAGTGAGAGTGAGAGTCTAGTCCTGTTTGAAGCACATTGTGAAGATGCCATGCAATCTTTAAAGACATTCATATTCCCACGTATCTCAGAGACAGACGGCAATACTGGAGAACGACAGGAACAATGGAGGAGACATAACTCCACAATCCAGCCCCATATATGCACATATATTGTACTGGAAATAACAGAACTATTATATTTCAATATATAAAATTATTTGTTGTTGTAAAATTCTACCAATCTTTTTCTCTATCATATATAGAAAAACACACACTCACTTAAAGGGATTCTAATCAAAAAACACTTTATTTTAATAAAATTCAGAAGATGTTTCCCCACTATTCGCTAGCTCTCAAATCTGGACAGAATCCCAAATGTTGAAAAGAACAAACTGAAATGAGGATTGCTCTATTCCTGCTCCATATGTGGGTAATATTGACTTATTTTTGCTGTTTCAGATCACTTAAGGTGGAAATGTCTCCAAACTCAGGAGACGGCAAAAAACAAAATGGCTCAAGTTACTAATGAGTTTCTGTGGTAATTCAAACTGTGAATTAAAACTTACAGACAAGTTAACCTTCAGCCACCTACAAACAACAGTCATTATATTCCCTCAAACATATAATTTCACTAGGGCTGGGCAAGTCATCGAAAATTACATTGACATTCAGAACTTCTAATCGACGTAATCTTGTCTATATTGATTATATTGATTATTTTTATTATGTTATGTCCTCACTGTGTGTTCATGTACTGTCCCTTTAAAACCACACTACCAAGCTGTTGTCATGTGATTCTGCCACTATATGACACATGGAAGCAACGTAAACGCAGAGGCCGACCAAGCAACTCAAGCAGCTAGTACCAAGGAAAAACACAGTGTCTGTGGTTTGGACGTGCTGTGTTTTGACTATAATTAAGACGACACTGAACAAAAATATGTCACATGTAAATGTTGAGAAAAAGTTTCAGAGACATTCAGGAACAAGCTCCCAGCAACATTAGAAAAAATATCCCAGCTTTAACACTGGAGCATATTTACAAGCTTCGTCACTGAAATATGAGGATCAAAAATACAAAAACAATATAATCGTTCATTAATCATAATTAGATTAAAATGTACAATTAATCATGATATTGATTTGCGTTCATATCGCCCGGGACTACGTTCCACCTTACAAGATGCAGAGCCTAGAGCTGTGTTTCCCCATAATTATAGACATTCCCTTTAAATCTACCGTCTCACAATTAGATTATAAGGAGTGTTATAGTCTGAATAGTTTTGAACAAAGTGCAATAAAATTTTACCAATCAGAACAGAGCTCATTTACATATACTAATCTTAAAAGGCACAGTAATAAAACATTCCAATCCATTCTTAAATAAAAAAAAGAGAGACACAAAAATTTTGTCACATAAGTGGACTACAGTGAAAAGAATAATGCAAGAGACGCACACCATATGGACTTTTAAAGAACCAAATTTGTGAAAGGGGCATTAGAAAAAATTTAGAGAACATGTAAATGTTATACACCAGTTAAGTTTCCTTTTTCTTTCCTAGAACTGTGTTTTCAAATCAGGAACCATTTAGAAAGAATTTATTTTAAAGTGTGTAGCACAGTATAAACTATATACTATATGTGCCCCAAAACCTGTGAACAGGTAAAGTAATTAGAGAATGGTGTTGATGTCAGCTGAAGGTTGGTGGCCATTTTTTATTGGCTGGTTAAAATAAATTGGCAGACCGTAACCCATGCTCCTCCTCATCCAGGCTTGGGTTACTGGCGAGTCATGAGGATCTGAGTCCTATTAATATGGTACGGATGGCTGGAGGAGTCAGGTGGCATTTAACTGGCTTGAGTTCAGATCCAGATTTGTGTCAGCTGTATTTATGATGGACAGTTGCTGTGCTGTGTTGTGCACCTTATGCTAAGCCATTAGATATATTCCATGATCTTCCTGATCTGTCGGGTCCAATATGACCCTTAAAGGAAAAGGAGTATAAACACACACAGAAACAAATATATTTAGTCAGGAGACCTCTTTAGGCAGTCTATATTTTACCTATCTGATTATATGCTTATTGAACTACTGTAATTTTGGGAAACATCTGTTGATGCTAAATGCTAAAATGGTCTTTCGAAGAACAGGAGAAATACAAACTCTGTACAAAGCATGTGTCAGGGGCATGAAGGCAAAATTGAAGTGACAGACAGTACCAGATCTGGCAGCAAAAATAGATGAAAAACAATGGGGCCTGCTGTGATATGAGGTTATTCTATAGCTATGGTCTATAATGGATGTTCAATGTTATGTAAACTAACAATTATGTGGTAACAATATAAAAAAAAATCCCAAACCACAGACCAGTGACTGACATTTCCAATGACCAGACGGTCAGATAAACACACAGCCTTAGAGATTTTTTTACACAGCTTTTTCCACAATTTTAAGTCATTGCCAATTCCATCCTGGAGATGCAAAACCAGTCTAAGGTCACCATGTTCAAGAGGTATTAAGCCCCCTTAGAATCTGGACTCTGGAGCAGTGGGACTGTGTTCTCTGGAGTGATGTAGCTCCATTCAAAACCATCTAGGAAGAGCTGGAATGGTGTTTGTGATCCTGAAGCCATCACCCATCATCACCTGACCTCACTCATGTGCAGAATGTCATCAAATCGTCACACAAATGTTCTATGATTTAGAGTTGTCCAAGAAGGATAGAAGCTATGACTGCAGCAAAATGGGGCAAACTCTCTATTAATAATACTGACTCCAGAAGAAACGCTGGACAAGCACAAACTTTGGGCTGTATTATAATGAGGCATGGTTTCACAGCTGACTTAAATCCTCCATCATTCATCCACTTCTCTCTGCCTTTCACTGTTTATTCTCTTATTCCACAAGTACAGCATATCCATATCTCCATCCCACCATCTCAGTCTTTAATCTGCTCTTCCATTTTTCTTTTCACCGGTAGTCTAGCACAAACACAAGCCTTACGCACACAGCTCTGATTCTTGTCTTCCATAGAGGAGAGGGAGGGTAGAAGAAAAAAGTGAGAGAAGAAAAACACAGAGTCGTTTTTGGCAGAGTCTGGTGCGGCCACACAATATCGGGCCTTGTTCTTCAAAAGTGCAGAGTAGCTTTACAAGGAATTATGATGTGAAATTAAACAAACACTGGTGGCCTAAAATGGGCCATGCTGAAAGCAAATGGGACGAGAGAACTTGGAGTGACCTTAACATACACTTCTGAGGAGGATCTGGATATCAGAGACAAGAAAGAGAAGTTATACAAAAGCTCCCCCCAGACATCAACACATCAGATAAATAAAGCGAAACTACACTACCACCCACACAGGAATGCTACTGCAGCTACAGATCATCTAGGAGACTACACACAAGTACAAAATTAAATAAAAAAGGCGCACACATGGAAGAGCTGTAAAATTATTACCTTTTTTTATGCTCACTGTTCATTCTCTCAGCCTGACTGACTATACAGGAGCACTTTGTAGTTCTACAAATATAGACTGTAGCCCATCTGTTGCTCTGTCTAATGGACCACCACAGAGCAGGTATATTTTGGGTGGTGGATCATTCCCAATGCTGCATTGACACTGATGTTTGCTGCACAATATATTGGTGCTAGAGGTGTGCGATACTGCCCTAAAATAATATGATATTTCAGGGTATTTTGGCAATAACAATATTCTTGGCGATATGACGAAATTATTTTTTTAAATTATCGTTACACTTATATAGCACCTTTCTAGATACCCAAGGACGCTTTACAATCTACACTGCTCAATTCACACACACTGAACATTTATTTTTGTTAATTTCAAGATCACACTATTGCAACAAACTAAATGTTATAGTAATTTTATAATACTACAAATTCATTCATTCATTATCTGTAACCACTTATCCAGTTCAGGGTCGTGGTGGGTCCAGAGCCTACCTGGAATCATTGGGCACAAGGGAATACAGTCCTTCACAGGGCAACACACACACATTCACGGACACTTTTGAGTTGCCAATCCACCTACCAACGTGTGATTTTGGACTGTGGGAGAAAACCGGAGCACCCGGAGTAAACCCACGCAGACACACCGACTCCTCACAGACAGTCACCCGGAGCGGGAATCGAACCCACAACCTCCAGACCCCTGGAGCTGTGTGACTGAGACACTACCTGCTGCGCCACTGTGCCACCCTGTACTACAAATATAACAGTTTAAAGCATTCAGAATAATTGACAAAAACAAAAACTGTAAACATTTGCTTATTTTGTAAACAACAGTAAATTTTGTATAAAATAAGTAATGTAGCATATAAATCTACCACACAACCAAGGCGCAGAAATTTAGTGTGTGCATACAAACAGCAAACTTAAAACAATTATACATAAAGTAACCTTAAAGCTTTACACTAAACAACCAAACAAATACAGAATAGTTGCTGTGCTGGGTCTGTGTAGTTCATCAGCTTGGGTTAGAGCTCATTGGCTGTTGAATTCTTCTTGCTGTATTTTTGTAATTTTCCTCATCCTCAACCAGGTGCTTCTCCTTGAGGTGGTGAAACAGATTAGCTGTGCTACCCCTTCTGTTGTTATAGGCTTCTTTCATTTCTTGCATAGTACCATGGTTTATTGTACATCAGATATTTTGTAACCAAACCACCTCCACATGACTGAGGTCACTCCCCTGTTTTTGGAGCAAATTCCTCCACATCAGAGCCACTTTCCACAGTACTTGTCACTATGCCTAACATATGCCATATTATGGGTAACTGCATGATGTCATTATATAAACAATTCAGAATATCGCTATTATCATGATAATCTTTTTTTAATCATGACATTATGATATTATGATGAATGTTACAATATGGCACAGCCAATTGGTGCTTTTCTAGTCTTTCATCAGTGGTCACTGGACGCTGCCCACAGGATGCTGTTGTCTGGATGCTTTTGACTCATAGACAAGTCTCAGTCCAGCAGCAACACTAAGTTATTTCACTGATCCAGTGTCAGTACAGCAATGTACTGGCACCCAAATTCTATCAGATATTCCAATTGTACTCCTTGGCGGTAGGGCCCCGGGGGTGGATGAGGTTCACCCCGGGTTCCTCAAGGCTCTGGATGTTGTGGGGCTGTCCTGGTTGACACGTCTTTGCAACATCGCGTGGACATTGGGGGCAGTGCCTCTGGACTGGCAGACTGGGGTGGTGGTTCCCCTTTTCAAAAAGGGGGATCGGAGGGTGTGTTCCAACTATAGGGGGATCACACTCCTCAGCCTCCCCGGTAAGGTCTATGCGGGGGTACTGGAGAAGAGAGTCCGACTGATAGTTGAACCTCGGATCCAGGAGGAACAATGCGGATTCCGCCCCGGTCGTGGAACACAGGACCAGCTCTTTACCCTCGCTAGGATCCTGGAGGGTGCATGGGAGTTTGCTCAACCAGTCTACATGTGTTTTGTGGATCTGGAGAAGGCATTCGACCGTGTCCCTCGGGGAATTCTGTGGGGGGTGCTCAGGGAGTATGGGGTACTGGGCTCTTTGTTACGAGCTATCCAGTCCCTGTACAAACAGAGCAGGAGTCTGGTTCGTATGGCTGGCAGTAAATCTGACTGGTTTCCAGTCAGAGTTGGACTCCGTCAGGGCTGCCCGTTGTCACCGGTTCTGTTCATAATTTTTATGGACAGAATTTCTCGGCGTAGCCAAGTGGCGGAGGGTGTCCGGTTTGGTGGTCTCAGGATTCCATGTCTGCTTTTTGCAGATGATGTGGTCTTGTTGGCTTCATCGAGCCGGGACCTCCAGCTCTTGCTGGACCAGTTTGCAGCCGAGTGTGAAGCGGTAGGGATGAGGATCAGCACCTCCAAGTCCGAGTCCATGGTACTCAGCCGGAAAAGGGTGGAGTGCTCTCTCCAGGTTGGAAGTGAGATCCTGCCTCAAGTGGAGGAGTTTAAATACCTCGGGGTCTTGTTCACGAGTGAGGGAAAGATGGAGCGTGAGATTGACAGGCAGATCGGTGCAGCGTCAGCAGTAATGCGGGCTCTGTACCGGTCCGTTGTGGTGAAGAGAGAGCTGAGCAGAAAAGCAAAGCTCTCGATTTACCGTTCAATCTACGTCCCAACCCTCACCTATGGTCACGAGCTTTGGGTAGTGACCGAAAGAACGAGATCGCGGGTACAAGCGGCTGAAATGAGTTTTCTCCGCAGGATGTCTGGACTCTCCCTTAGAGACAGGGTTAGGAGCTCGGACATCCGGGAGAGACTCGGAGTGGAGCCGCTGCTCCTCCACGTCGAGAGGAGCCAGCTGAGATGGTTCGGGCATCTGGTTCGGATGCCTCCTGGACGCCTTCCTGGAGAGGTGTTCCGGGCATGTCCAACGGGGAGGAGGCCCCGGGGCAGACCAAGAACACGCTGGAGAGACTATATGTCTCGACTGGCCTGGGAACGCCTCGGTATACCCCCGGAGGAGCTAGAGTCGGTGGCTGGGGAGAGGGAGGTCTGGGTTTCTTTGCTCCGACTGCTTCCCCCGCGACCCGGACCCGGATAAGCGGTGGATAATGGATGGATGGATGGATTCCAATTGTAATGGGTCCCTTTTTACATGGCCAGGTTATTTTATTTATTTAGTTAGTTAGTTTTAAGAGAGAAAAGCAGTGTTCATATCATCCCATCCTGCCCAAACATGCTCAAGCTGATACCTGTCAACTATCTGATGTACCTGCAGAAGAAATCACAAACAAAACCACCTCTGTGCCAACTCTGTACCATACATTGGAGAAAGGAGCTCCATTAAAGGTTTTTTTTAGCATTTAACCTCAGGCTAGGCTTTCACAAACACAGTGGAAGTAACTGATATTAAATTAAACATGCTGAAATCCCATTTAGGTCAAATTTTTAAGACTCTTTAAAGATTTAAAAGCATCGGTAATGAAATTAGCACAATTTAGTAGCTAATCTCCATCAATTGGGAACCTTCAGGGCCTAGTCATTTTCAGAGTTCATTTCTGATGTGAAGCATCCCAAGGAACTGGTTTCAAACTCACTTAGTCACATTGACAAACATCTTAAGCAAAACAAAAAACAAATTTAATATAACCTTTATTATATAGACATTGTCTGGAAACTGTTTATTTGTTTTAAAAATCTTGTAACCCCCAACCCTAAACTGTCCAGTCAAAATGTGTTATGGATATAACAATGTATACATTCATAACAAGCCAGCAAGTCCACTTCTATTGCTATAAACACATAAATGCAATATAAGCAGTTTGTTTTTTCCTCTTTGTCCTATCCACTAGAGACCAAAGTACAGTGTTTGTGAGGGATAAAACACATGAAACAATGGAAATCAACTGGAGGCAGGACTCTAGGAGAGTGAGAGACGTGTCCATTCGGATGCCAGCAGATTGTCTCCACTGGCCTGTTAAAACTCTGCTTGGTAGCTGTGTTCCTGGCACAGTGGACAGAGGTAGCCGCAAGGACCATTTTACAGAGCAGTAGAAGCAAAACTCTTCTTCTGGATATGTGTTGTGAAAGACATGTTAGAGATTTTAAAGGGGTTATGCTCTACCTTTCTTGATTTTATATTTCCCCCCCTAAAGTCCAGTTATAAAGAAAGCAGTCATAATTTCTTTTTACATGAACGTTTTTCCAATCTTGAATTCAACAGCTGTTTTTGTTAGAGTGCCTTTAAGGCTGATGAATGTAAATGAGCTCGCTCCTGACTGGCTGTTTATATTTTGCCTCTTAAAACAGATATATAAGCTTTTGAATGAATACAGAATTATTCAGCAGCTCATATTGGATGTGTGGATTCTTTGAAAGGCCACAGTAATTCATCTGCATCCTGACAGCCATGAACAGCATAGCATTTATTCATTTTCACCACATCTAAAACTATGATTAATTCAGATACAGACCGTAAGGAAGGTTGTATATAAATATGTTAATGAATGTGATATAACAGCCAATCATTTCCAAATTGTCAGCTTTACAGGTAAGTTTCCATATTAGTCTTTTATTTGCCTTGTACCTAAGTGGTTATAATTACCTTTGTTGGGTGCCTCTAGAAGAATTGACCAATTGGTGGAATAATTATCAAGTCTAATGTTGTGTTAATTGTTGGAAAATTTACTTTATTCTGATGCTTAAAACTAAATGTAATCCTTAAAAATTGTCAAGTGCTCCCATGAATTTAGCCTTAAGTGTGCACAAATTCATCTTTCTCCAATATTTCCTCAAGATCCATGGGCAGCACAGGTTTGGAACCACCATAGAGCGTCCTAGCACCAATCCCAAGCCAGGATAAACAACATCCAGTGGAGGAACACTTGGCTCCCATCAACAAAGAAGCACTGTGCTCTACCTAGGCGCCTTAGCTGAACCCACAAAGCCCTCCATCCCTTGAAATACTGCCTGCAATTTACTAAATGGTTGTTTATATGCAAGACATACATTAAGCATTTTACAAGCAAACCATTAGAAAAACTGTTCTGAAAGTTGTATGCAATTATAACAGCATTTAAGGAGCTTACAAAAACAAGGACAAATATCAAATATACCCAAAAAATAATAATAATATTTTAAGTTATTTCTCTCAGCTCCTAAATAACAAAAATGGCCAACAATGAAAGCCTTAAGGAACCCCATCAACCCCAGCAGGAACTCATTCAAGGAGATAAGAAGTGAAGCAACATTTTCACAAGAAACACTCTGCTGCTTTTCAAGGAGGAAAAAATAAGCCCAGTTTCTTCCCCTTTCATCCTTCACTGCCTTCTCTAAATTTAGCAGTGTTACTCTAGATTTCAGGGAAAATGGGTAACCACAGGTTTAAAAAAATATATATAAATAAATCAGAGAGCGTGAAAGACCAATATAATTCAACAAATATAACAAAACATAGACAGAAAAGTAGAAAACCATAAAATATCCAATAATACTACAATATAGTTCATATTTAGCTAAAATGAAGTGATTATGCCAGAGAAATGTAAATGTTAAATAGAAAAATATTTTATAAATAACTTTGAACTAACAGCAAATGTATAGGAAAATCTGAGAAATACCCTTCATATTAAGTCTAATAATGAAGAAAAAAAAGTAGACTCCTACCATCAGTGCTGGGGTTATGAATAAGACACTGATCTGCCAGGCCAGAGATGAGGGAGTAAATGGAAAGCAGCACTGGCCAAAGTTATTGGTGCATGAATCATATTTGCTGCCACACCGAACTGATTTAAGGTTGACAATCTTAAGTTCATTTTCTTTGCCAGCTCTGTCCCTTCTTTCCCAAACTCTCCCTGCTTGCACCAGTTAATCTCCAGTGGACTGTGCCTGGCTGTCACCTTGCCGGCTGGAAGGCTCTGCCCTTAATGTCTAAAGGCCAGCTCTGTCTCCCTCTGTGTCACACCAAGGCCTTGTCTGAGGGAGGCCAGATACCCGGAGGGTCTGAGAGGTCTGTCAGCACAATTGGTCAAAAACTGAATTACAGACAACAGCCGCCAAGAGCCAGTCCTCAGCTCCAGAGCATTCCACAGTATGTGTTAATCTCCATTATTTCTTGAATTTCAGCACAATCAGCCATCATCACTCAATCGGCTTCAAACAATCTACTTATTGCTCCAGGCAATGGCTGGTACTGAACATATATTATATTTAATAAAAAAGTGGTTTGATACGAAATAGATGTTTGATATATTATAGAACATCTTACCAAGTCAGTATTATTCACAGTGGTGTTGAGAGGAACCAGATGTCTGAAGAGATTAATATTAATAAATGGTCCCTCAGGAAAAAAAAGTTTTGTACACAAAAGTAGTTAGCAAGGTTAGAAGCAAACTTGTTAAAACTTGTTTACATTGTTTAAACTATGTAAATTGTAGGTGAATTATGTAAAATATATTGTCTTTTTAGTGATATTACATTAAAGCTTCAAGTGTTGACCTGCCCAAGGTAGCATCCCGAACCTGGCTAGTGGAATTCTGCTTATGATAGAATCTGCACTGCTGGGTGGCCTTTTTAAATTTTGTTTGTATGTAGTGGTGTCATGCAGAAACATCCGGAAGGTTGATCAGGCCAACCTTTCCTCCAAATCCACATCAGATCATACACACACACACACTTTTCTCCTCTTTAGGAACATGCTAGGGCTAGCTAAGACAGGAAGGCTTACTGCCCAGTGCTATCTTGTGTCTCCATTTTGAGATGATATCTGCCTTGAGGCTGCACGCAGACCAACAAACGTACAGTGTCTGTACATAAAATCTAAACACAGCCTGGATAGCGAGGCTACTTCCACTCTCTGGAGAATTAGCATATTAGCTAGGCTAGTATATTTCACTGTTCATTAAAATGTCTGCAGATATTTTTGCAGTTGCTAATACACATTAGCATGCTTTCTCGTTAGTTTACAGCCCTTGCTAATATAATAAAAACAGGTTTTAATTTGTAACCCATGAGATAAAGGGAGGGAGGGGCTTGGCCCCATTTGAGGTAAGGCATTACATGCAGTTCCAAGCGTCCAAGGGATCCAGACCTATAGTAATGAATGCATTCAACTACTTTAAGATGCAGCCTTTGCTGATTCAGATGTGTAAAAGATATACTGCCTATAGAATAGGACATTCTGGAGCAGATAAACTTGAACATACTTGCACTGTGCCTAATGCCAGGAATGGGCTGGGGGCATAAAGCATCCCAGAATTGAGCTGCGGTGTGACGAGTCTGTGTTCTCTGAAATGATAGCGCTCCATCCAGAACTTTTGGGAGAAGGTCGGATAGTAATAATTCAGTATCCTGACCACACGAAAGCAGTTGTGGCTGAATGCAATCAAATCCTCATAGTAGTTCTCCAAAATCAAGTATAAGGCTTTACCTGGACAATAGAGAGAGAACAAATGCAGAATACACTCTTTATTAAATACCCTTGATTTCTGCAGAAAGAATGAATGAGCAGGGGCCCCAATTAATCTGTCCATACAGTGTAACATCTGTTATCAGGGTAAGAAAGCTGTCATTTGTTAGTCAGTTACTGTCCCTCTAACCAAAATGTACTATTAATGTTTAACACTCCATTAGAAAACAAAGAAATCTGTACATTTTTCAAAGGAAGTGGACAGTGTAGGTTTTTCCAGTATAAAACTGGTATGGTGCCTTTTGACACTGAACTGTGTGTAATGCAGCTGTTAACCCCCCAACCCCTTTTACACTCCATGCATACTTGCTGGATCATTCCACCCTGTGCACTAGTACTAGACAACAGTTTGCACGAGGCAAATTCCATTTTAATTTACGTTTGCTGGCATACATTCAATTTTAGCTAATCTGGCATGTTTCATCAAACTTCTGTCAACGAAAGGCTGTTTAGGTTTTTCCTTCACACTTACCATTTTGCTAATGAAACTAGCAAGGCCTAAAGAGTTTCTGTTGAAAGGAATAGCTTAACACATTGCTAATTGATGGCTATTGGCTTTCATTAACTGTTAGCAACATTACCATGTTTTGTCAAGCCATTTTTAACTAAGACAGGATAGACATGCGCTGTAGGGCAGAGCAGGAGAGGAGAGATGACATACATTTGGCTTCTTACTAACTGCAACCAACTGTCTTCACCAAGCTACACTGTGGAGGCGTAGGTCAAGAATAATAAACTTCTCTTCATAGACACATAATTATGTTGACACGTCTGGCTCGTGTAACTGTCAAGTGGCCATGCATCATTGGGAAGGGACAAAAACCGTGTTAACTCAGAAGGATCAACTGACCCAGACTGAGGCTACTGCACACTAAAGTCCCAAAGAGAAAGAATTTATGAATATGCAATCTGAAGGATTACACTGAGCTGAAACATTTCCCTCTTGCTCAACAGGCTGCAATTAGCTGGCAATTTTCAATATGTAAAATGTTCTGTGTGTTCCTAAGTGATGCAACAAAGTAAGTGTAAGCTTTTTAAACATGAAACTGTGACATATGAGTTTAATCCATGGTGATGCTACCACCATCCAAGGCTGGGAGTTTAAGAGAGCATGAATGTCTTAATTCTTAGAGTGGGTGGGATGACTCTCTTCCCAGTCATTCATCACACTGTTAGCCACTGCAGGTCTTCTAAGCAAGCTGAGCATGCTGTCTGATGATGTCCTCTTAGAAAAGATATCGCACAATTGTACGTGAAGTAGGACAGCTGAAAAGAGTATGTAACAATGTCCACATAGTCGAAAAACATTTAAAGGAGATTGAACAATTCTATTTAAATATAAAATCCCCATGCAAAACAATAATAAAATATAAGACATTCAGCAAGGCTTGAATTGATTTAGGAATTGGAGCACACAGGAAATTAAGATTTTACATAAAGTAGTTTTTCAAGATGTGTTTTACACAAGGAGAGATCAAAGTAGAAACCAAACAGTGTATGATAAATGTACAAAAGAGTTGTTTGATAAATGATGTGGCTAGCAATAAATGAAAGCTATTGAGTCGGGTTACTGTGATCTTATGCCTTGAAGCTAAAAGTTCCTTAGTAGTCTTCAATCTTTATTAGCTACACTGGCCTAAAAGAGTAAAACATTCTGGTTAAAGTGTCAGTGCCCAATGAGTTTACTGGCCTAAAAATTACTCAGGACCATCCACTCTCTGCAGAACTAGTCATAACATTTGAAGAACACCAAATAAGCAATGTCTCAGC
Source organism: Hoplias malabaricus (assembly GCF_029633855.1). Taxonomy (NCBI): domain Eukaryota; kingdom Metazoa; phylum Chordata; class Actinopteri; order Characiformes; family Erythrinidae; genus Hoplias; species Hoplias malabaricus. The sequence continues at coordinate 33,807,979 of NC_089801.1, read as the reverse complement.
TTGAAGCAATTACTAATGCATTACCATGGTTTACAGCCCCTGAAACAGTAATGGTAATTGGCTCTATGATGTGATAATGCATTGCCACACTGAATGCCCAGAACAGTGTATTTTTCTTACGCTCACAGATTATTTGCATCACTGGATGGTGACTAACGGGCTCAAACACGCAGGGAGGCCTGCCAGGAAAGCGTGCAGGAGCCCAGAGAAAATGAAAACAGTGGGAGGCCACACTAAATTCAAAATGATAAAGAAAAAGTGAGTGTCTAGAAGAAGGCAATTTTACAAAAGTAGTCAGAAAACAATATGTATTGAAAAACATCACAAAATACTTGTAAAAACTCAAACAAATTCAAACTAATATTTCTCACTGTAGAAAAGTTGACGAAATATTTCTGAATTCACAAAACCCCAAGAATTAATGCACGAAAACGATGAAAATACAAATCACTTCAAGACCAAATGAACATTTCCAAATTTAAGCCAACTTTTTATATTTCCAGCTGTGTGAAATCAGTCAAATTAAACAAAATAAAAAATAAAAGTAAGAAAAAGAACACACCAACATTTGTGAATAGGCTGCAGAACATTAGTATTAGGTCATTTTTGGGGACACTCACACCGTTGTGTTCCTTAGAAGACAGTTTCAGTTACTGTTGCCTTTTCATTGCTTGGCCATGCTGCAAAGTGTCAAAATGTGGAGTGAACTTAACATTTGGAAGATGTGAACAGAGCATACACTACAACCACTATGTTCAAAAGTTTAAAGTCTTTTTTAAATAGTGAAAATGGGGAAATATGTCAAATATGGGTACATACCCTCAACACTCTGGCTTAAATCCAGAAAACATCCTGGTGCACATGTCTTTTTCTTTATCCAGGTAATCCTTGTAGCAACTGCAGTCAGATAAATGTTATATTAGTAACACAACAGCAGTGTAATACACTGCAGTCAGTAAAAAACCCAGCATAAAACTGAAATTCTTTTTTCAGTACATACACAGCCAGCTTTTTAAGCAAGTTGTTAATATCAGGATCAAAAGGTTTCTTGGCCTGAGCCATTGTGAGGTAGTCTTGTGCCTTTTCATATTCATACATTTCCAAACAGGCCTAAAAAAGAGACAAGGAAACAACATAAATGAATTTGTGACACATGCTAACAGTGTCATCACATATTGTAACTGTTCATAGGTTTCACAGTTACTGCATCACGAAGTTTAAAAATAAAAAGGTTACACAGAATCCTAACTTTGCAAGTACTTTGTCACGTTGAACAGACATACACTTTCATCTTACTACTAACATAGTCATTGCCCTAATCTTGGCTAAACTCACTTCATTTCAAAGTATTAAAGGCTACAGAAATCCTAAATTGTGAGCCATGACTTAGACACAACCTCCATTTTCGTGGCTCCTTTAAAACTATTTATTTAATACTGCCCTCTCCTGGACAAACATCCTTTGGCCATTCAATTAATGTTATGGGTAAAGATAAATGAATGATTGAACACTAAATGCAACCAAGATAATAATAGTAAAGTTAGAATAGAGACAAGATAATACACAGGAATTTGAAAAAAAAAAAAAGTGTGTGTATATATATATATATATATATATATATATATATATATAAAAATGATTTTCCAAAATAAATGTCCATTATATGTGAATTTGTTCAGTAGAATTAAGTGACATTTCAACCTGTCCACAGCGGAAAAGGGCTTTGGTGTTATGTGGACTGATCTTCAGTGCTTTCTCGCCATACTGCAAAGCTTTGTGAGGCCTCTCCAGGCGCAGATATGTGAGCGAAATGTTGAGTAAGAAGGGTAGCTTTGCCTCCTCTATATGCTCCTTTTCCTCATCACCTACTGGCTCTCGATTCCTCAGGAGTGTCAGAGCCTAGAGTATCATAAACAAGTTGGAAATATAAGTTATGAGAGAATCTGATTGTACAATGTTACAGTTTGTTCAATTCTCCTCTGTGTAATAAAAAAACTTACTCAAACACATTACTCTGAAGAGACAGAAATCTAGTGGACACACCTGCTTGTATCGATCTTTGGCATCTTCATAGCGGCACTGGTTGAAGCAGCGGTTTCCAAAGCTTCGTTCTGTGCCAACCACATTCAGCAGAGTAAGCAGGGGAGCTGAGTTCTGCTCTCCCTGTGGATCAGTTTCAAAAGCAATGCATTCAGACACACACACACACACACCTATATACATATACACATATACATATATACATATATATACATATACATATATACACACACACACATGTATATATATATATATATATATACATATATATATATATATATATATATATATATATATATATATATATATCGGTGGCGGATGCTGGTCTTTCAAAGAGGGGAAGCTCAATTTCGGCCTACATCGAAAAATGTGTCGGTTTATTTATACGCAAATTCTACCCTCCGTTCCTTTTTAAGAAAATGATCTTTAACCTTGTCGTACCAACAAGGCGTCTTTTCCAGGGACTTGACTAGTGTCCTCTCAATGGCCAGCAGAGCTAGGCTGCTTAAACGGCCTTGGTCCATGTGAACTGTGCTCCCACGGATCTTTACACCAAAGGATTGCTGATTCGCTCATTTCGCTGTCAATCAAAAAGGGATTCAGCATCAGACGGATCATCCAATCATCATGCAGAAGCTGAGCGTCCGGGCCAACCCACTGCCCCATAGACCCCCAGAGACGCTGAGCGTCCGATGGGTGGGACAAAGCCCAGCATTTATCCAATGACTCGTCTCGTTTCGCTGCACTTCGCTGCTTCGCTATTGAACTCTGTGGAGTTTAAACACTGTTTAAAGCACTGTCTTTACCAGAGATAAGAAGCTGATTCTGAACAAATGTTGAGCGCGTAGTAGTGCATATTTATTCACTGACATGTACACACAACAGAATATTTGATCACTTATTTTTTTTACATTTTAGGGGAAGCTGAGCTTCCCTTGCAGTCTTAGAGCAATCGCCACTGATATATATATATATATATATGTGTGTGTGTGTGTGTGTGTGTGTGTGTGTGTGTGTGTGCCTGTTTTCACAAAGTTTTCTATTTAATACATTAGGTCATTGCAAATTAAATAAATAAACAATTTTGAGAAGAAGGATTACCAGCTTTTTGACACAACATGTAATCACAATGAAGTTCGAATTTTTAATTTTTAATTTTTATAAATGCAAACATTCTCACCGGACTCAATGCAAAAAACTCATCTACTTGCGCTGTGTCGAGGAAGTCGAGAACCTGTACCTCATAGAGCACTGTAGCCACAGGGGGGATGAGTGGGGGGCAACCCATCTCCCCAAAGGCATAACTGGGCTGAAAGAGAAAACGTGAAAACTCCCCTTTCCTCATGGTCAGCAATCCCAGCTCAAGACCACACAAAGTCACATCTGTAAAACAAGACCAGGAATCAATAGGTTTAATATAAATATCACTATTTTATTAACAGAGAAAATATACAATTACATATATATATATATATATATATATATATATATATATATATATATATATATATATATATATATATATATATATATTCATTTTTCTAGCATGTGTGTGTGTGTGTGTGTGTGTGTTAAATGGGCATAACAGTTCAATAACACAGTTCATGTGTTATTTAGATCTAGTCATGAGTTTGTCAATCTATTCTCACAGCAGTAGTTTATTAGGATCTTAAGGATATTTTACTCTTGATTCAAGTTGATTTTTTTCCCCATTCCCATCTTACCTTTACCCAGTTTCACCATTCTAGGAAATTTCAGATTAATGGTTGAGTCAAAAGGTCGATCGGAGTACTCCAAGAATCCTGAATAATTAACTACACAGAATAAATAAATAAGATTTATGTGAACATTTATCAACATTTCCCTAGAGGGTAAAATTGGCTGTTAAATTATAACAATAAAATCGGTGATAAGATTACAGTCTCTGGACACTTACTGGAGACTGAAGCATCCCTTGGTACTAGTGGGCCATCCCCTGCCTGTATCACTTCTTTGAGAATTCCTCTGTCTCCTAAAATATCCTGCATTTGCTGAGCAAGGCGCTGGAATGGTGTCTACGGAGAGACACTATTTCAGACATCAGAAATTCCAACTCCAAAAGTAAAGTTATTAATAGAGCATGTAAAAAAATAACACCTTACACAACTTGTAAGGCTAATTCTCACAACAAAGTGTTTCCATTATCTACTTGAATTTCTTTTTACTAAAATTAATTGACAAAATTACACAACAGCTACAATAACTCAATGGACCACTAATTCTGATACTTGTAAATTCACAAGAAAATAATAATGAACTTCTAGAAAGTTCTACTACCTAGAAATAAAAATACAGATATAATAATTGGACTTTCTTTAGTATTTGTATTTCTGCTTGCCATTTTAGCAGCTAGCTATCCACCTTAAATTGTGCAGCAGATTCTTCGGTATTTAAGGTGGTAAGGTGAGTTTATCGCCGTTAAATATAGTTGTCTAGCTGGAAACATTAAGTTAGCTATGCTAACTTCATTTTAAAGTTTTTCGTAGAAAGATTGTACGACTCTACAAACTCACCTGAATTCCAATTCGTTGTCGTTCCTCTGGGTCATAAGACTGTATAATGTTCGGAGAAATGCCGTTGGTTTGCATTATTTTGGATTAAATTATCTGGTTTCTTGAACTATGAACTGAAAACCAGCCGTTAATAAATTGGGACTTTAATATCAACCACTAGCCATTCGGTTCAGAGGTCAAATTAATCAAATGATAAACTCAAGAGCATTATGTCTACAAATACTAAACCTAAAATTCAGAGGATGTAGTGTTATTTGAGCTAGAAAACTATCAATCTTTTAACAGTACCGTTTAATCAGGGTACTAGCATAAGAAAAGTGCAATAAAATGTATTTTGTTTATAAATTCCTGATACCCTCAAGGGGGCACTGTGACCTACAAGTAACTCGAGTTAAAAGACCACTGGGCTGTTCATTATAGTGCACTATTATTTTAGTGCACTCAGTCGTGTACAACTGATGTACCCTAGCAGATAACATGCATCACTGAGTGTAATACAAAGCTAGTGTTGGTAAAGTGAGTTCAGAGAACACACGAACCAAACTGCAGTCCTCAGATGCAATGCAGTAGGCCTATAAAGAACTGTATAAAACAACATGTGCAGGCTCTTCTCGTGTGTGCAGTTAAAGGACTGATTGCATGATGTTTTTAGGCAACATAATCTGCCATGTCACAACGAGCAAACCCATGAGGTACTGTCTGAAATGTTCTTCCTGAATTCAGATCCCTATAATAGTACACTATAATATAGGTGCATAATTTCAAACACAGCTCAAGTTTTTTTTTTTTATTTGTTGGAATGTCAGCGTTCCAAAGACACTAGAACCACATATTTAGACAGTCAGGTAATGGCATATCCATAAATCTGCAAACTGAATGTAGGCAAAGATGCAGAATTACATCTTGATTCACTTTTAAGACATTAGCTTTGCTTTCATGGAAATAACATCTAATCATGTCATTTTGACAAAGAGATTCATTGATTAAAGAGGGATTTTAAAGGTGAAAAAAAAAACATTATATAATTTTATAATATATGCTTATATCACCTGCATGCTTCCTTCAATTGTTGACTTGTAGCTGGTTTAAAGGGAAAATCCATCATTTGTTCAAAATAATAGGTAAATAAATTCAAATCTCAAGACAGAATTGTTCAAAGGAATAAGATGTTTTTTAATGGCCTATAAAAATGCATCACAGGTTTAGTCTTCATTTTTTTAAATCCATTCAGTGTATTTACATATTGCAAACAAATACAATTCACATTCAATAGATTCACATTAATAACTTTCCAGACCACTGTCAATTACTTCCTGTCTAGATAACAGAATTATTAGAATTATTATTATTATTTTCTGAAAAAATGGGCATAATTTCCTGTTGACATATTTGTTCTAAAGGGTAAATAAAACCCTATGTATAAGGTTCTATTTACCCTTTATAACAAAGTGTACCGCACAATTACACAAATGACAAAAATACAGGTTTTGAAATGATAGATATGAAATGTTTTATTCTCTGTAAACACTGCCTGATGTAAGACATGGTGGGAATCATGCATAATCAAAATCTATTGTTATTTGTATTAAATAAATAGACAACATGAAAGAGAGATTCCCATTTGTTTCTAGACTCTTTAAAAATTATGCTCTTGGCTTGGATTATGATTGTAAGCATAACATTTAATTGATAGAGTACATCTATATACACAATGTCGGCATGATTATTTGGGAAAACCAAAGTAGTTATTCTACTGAATCTCTCCAAAGTATTTTTTTTTCTTTATTTTGGGTCATCTTTACTTTTTAGATACAAAGCACCATATACCACTGGCATGTAACTCACTCAAACCTTTAGGAACTGCTCCACAAGGGCTTGTGACTGAGTGCTTTGCATCAAAGACACTGGATGCTTCTTAAAAAGGCATTTGTCAAATACATTGTAGTTAATGTACTTAACCACTATGTCAGAGTGCAGTTTAGAAAATGCACTGGTGCTGACACCTCCTAAACAGTGCTGACATTTTTATTCATTCATTCATTCTCTGTAACCGCTTATCCAGTTCAGGGTCGCGGTGGGTCCAGAGCCTACCTAGAATCATTGGGCGCAAGGCAGGAGTACACCCTGGAGGGGGTGCCAGTCCTTCTCAGGGCAACACAGATCTACGTCAACACAGACCTCACTCACACCTACGGACACTTTTGAGTCACCAATCCACCTACCAGCGTGTGTTTTTGGACTGTGGGAGGAAACCGGAGCACCAGGAGGAAACCCACACAGGCACAGGGAGAACACACCAACTCCTCACAGACAGTCACCCGGAGCTGGAATCGAACCAACAACTTCCAGGTTCCTGGAGCTGTGTGACTGCGACACTACCTGCTGCACCACCGTGCCGCCCATCGTTATTCATGCTGTTTTTATTTTTATGATTAATGAAATTGTTTTAATATTTTAGTTGTTACTTGTTAGAAAATAAAAGAAAATTGGCCCAAATACTAAGCCTGTTAAATTTACTTCAGAACCAAAAATGATTTAATGTATGCACAATAAGCATTAACAGTTCAAATTTTTTAATTTTTTTTTTATATAAAAAAAAAATGTTTAAAATAATAAATACACATACACATTCAATTCACACCCTAACTCCCTTTTGTGAGGGAGCACTCTTCTTGTGAACAGACCTTGGCTTAGCCACTGGTCTCCGGAGTTCTCCAGGAGGAATGAGAATATCTGCAGATTCTGGTGATGAATGTGACTTAGTGATGCTCTTTAGAAAGTCTATGCTTGCATACTCTGTGGTGGAATTGTTGACCAGAGTTTCCCTTGGCTTTTCGGGACTAGTGGTGCAGTCAGATTGTAGCACCTGGATCTCAGCATAGTGCAATTCATCAGCGTCTGCTTTCCTCTTTTTGTTAACTTTAGCATATTCCGGGTCAGCTGCCACTTGATCATATATATGTGCTTCTTCAGGCTAATACAGAACAAACCAGACACAGTAGTAAGGATTGGATGCAGTACAAAAACATAAATTCATTCATTCATTATCTTTTGAGTTGCCAATCCATCTACCAACGTGTGTTGGACTGTGGGAGGAAATCGGAGCACCCGGAGGAAACCCACGCGGAAACGGGGAGAACACACCAACTCCTCACAGACAGTCACCTGGAGCGGGAATCAAACCCACAACCTCCAGGTCCCTGGAGCTATGTGACTGCGACACTACCTGCCGCACCACCGTGCCATAAATGCAAAAATATATAATCTTGGCAGTTTTGTTTTTACTGATTACTTCAGCAAAGGTTAGTTTGACACATCCTGAACAGAAAGGTTAACTGTGGGAGTATTCCACCAAATTGTAGAGCTAATTTGTTTCTTTATTTGCTGAGTTTATCACATTGGTATAAAACATCTATTAAATCTCTAAAGTGTGCAAAAACCATTCATTCTTTACTACAGGCAATACTACACAAACACAACACAGAAAACATATGCAGTAATTGCAAATAAAGGAAGTCTCCCAATGGAGCTATGGAGAGGCTTGGAAATACATTTACCTTGCGGGATGGAGCAGGTGCACGTGGCGCTGACAAACAACAATACATAAACACAGTAAAAAGACATTGTAATTAAAATTAAGAAGGATTTTAAGAATCTGACCCAATGAACATCAGCCAAACTGTACAGAGATTAAAAGATGTTCAACATTTAAAAAAAAAAAACAAATAGCATCACAACATGTTCATGCTACACAACATTTTAAAAAGGCTGAGAAAAACTATTACTTTAAACTGGTTCTTACCTCTCTTATTTGATCGCTTCAGACTCAGTTTCCTTGGATTGACACCCCACCTAAAAAATTACAGTAAAAGAGGATTAAAAGATTCTATATACAAAGAATGGAGGAAACACTCCTGTACATTGTTCCTGTTTTATTTTATTAAGCTAACATTTATGTAAAATTTAAATGTATTAACTGTGACATATTTTAAAGACAAAACTAAGAAAACTCAAAATTAAGAGATTGCAGCAAAAAAAAAAAAAAAAAAATACACGAAAAGAAAGAAAAAACCCAGTAACTTGTAAAATGTGGGAACAGATCCAAATATTTGTACGTTTACAAACTCTGCTGTATGTGTTATAAATACACCAAGAAATAAAAGACAAAATAAATTTCATGTTTCACTTCCATAAAATATATATATATATACAGCCAAATGTTCTTAGGTTTCTTACGTCACAGATAAAATCAACCAATACAATCAATGTGCAGGACTTTCGAGTTGCTGGCCAGGTGGAGGGACAATGGTTGTAATTGCATATTCATACATCCTCCTGTACTGAAGGCAAATGTGTAGCCTCATTTCTTTTTTCTTGGAAATAACGTCTACATCTGTATTTCTGATGAAAAGACATCATAGGCGTATGAACAAACGGGGCTTTTCCGTCCTTAAAAATTAATTAACGCTTATACCCAAATAAACTATGACCACGCTAAAGTTAGCTTCTTGTTCATGATTTTTTTTCCCCCAAACTTTCCCTTCCACATTAAATGACTCCCAGTTAACCGCTGTACCGTTTTAGAATGGATACTTTCAACTGTAGCCTCGAAACTTAAAGCTTCCGCTTTTCACCTGTACAGACTGTTACCAAAATAACCAAGAATTAGCTTCAGCTAAGGGGAATTAGTTCAAAACTCACTTCTTTTAGAGGTTCTAGTGGCTTTTTGGGTTATGGATCCGTTCCGATTTTGGATTTAAACCTCCATGAAACTTAAATATTTTTCATACTTACTTATCCAAAGCTTTGTTTACTCCGTTCCCCATAGCTGTACATTGCAGAGGAAGAGTGTTGTGGTCGAGTCTGTCCAGTTCCTTGTTGTGAGCTGGTAACAGGAGCTCAGCAGGTGGAATAAGTGCTACTTTGTCCTTTTCCTGAAACGCCTCCAACGCAGTATTTTCCCTCAGCTGACCTTGCTAGGTTAAATCTAGTCAACGTTTAACCAAGTGCTTCCCCTTTGTTTAGCCTATTGGCCTAAGCAAAAGTTTGATCACACTTGGCCAAATACTGTGGTCACCTGTTTCTTCCGAAATAAAGAGAGAAATCTTCTCTTCCTGAGAAATTTTACATTAGATGTTCGAATATTACTCTGAGGATTTGATGGCATTTGGCCACAAAAATATTATAGTGAGGGTCACAGTGTTCTGAATCACAAACATCACACCAACTCATCCCAAAACGTTTTAAGGTCTCATCACTTAAGATAAAACAGCTCCTCTGCTCCAGAGTTCAGTGCTGGGAGCCTTTACATTCTAGCCAGAATACTATGGAATAATAAAACACTAAACTATAAAAGTTTATGTTATTTATGTTGTAAATCGAGCATATTACCTGTAATATATGGAAGGAGAGATAAACTGTTGAAATAAAAATGTGGAATTTATTTAAAATATTAAAAAAGATGCTTTTTCTAACAAGCTGAACTTATTAAGATATTAAAATCCTATTTGGAATAGACAGCTCATGCTTTCAAGATTTGCCAGTTCACAGTAACTTTTCATTGCCCATTCAGTTATATTTGACTCACATTTGGCATCACTGACAAGACTCCTGCTTTATGCAACCTTTGGTGCAGGTGTAGCAGAAGCTTTCACATACCACACGAGTGCACATACCTGCTTAATGTTATTTATTAGCCAAAATAAAAATAGAAATGGGCTGCTCCTGTATTCTGCGTCCTCACACTTTTTCACTGCTGGCATATCAGTGTTCTGTAAAAAGGCCACTTGTGATTAATACAAACCATGCCTCAACTATCCATCTACTGATTATCAAATTCTGAAATTGTCAAATCAAGCTCTGGATCACAGTTTGTGGCTGGAGTTAAATGTTATATGACAATGAGAGAGTTCCTGCCCTCTGTCAAAATTCAAATCGAAATTACAAACAAAAGATATCACCCAGAAGCTGCATCATTAAAAGATGGTAACTCTGTACCACTGCCTGGACTTCCCCATGGCAAGGCAGCTAGGGGAAGTAACTATGGGAAGTGAGATCAAGGGCCAGGTATCATCTTTATTTCCCCAATGCTGAAATAATAAATATATGAATCTGGCAGAGTCCACTTTAGCTGCTCTTCCCACCCTTTTTGTCCACGTTGATCTTGAGCTCATTGACCTTAGCTTCCAAATCTTTCACGTTCCTTGGTGCCTGAATGCACAGTATCCCATCGTGTGAGAGGGACACTTGGAGAAGTAGTGGGTCCACACCCATGGGAAGAATGTAGGTACGCGTGAACTCTCGGCTTACAAAGCCATGCTGGTCCATTTTCTGAGCATGGCGTCCGGTCACCTCCAGCAAGTTGTCCACTGTACGGACACTCAACTCGTCTGGGGTGAACTGACAGACATCCAGCTGAATTTGGTACCAATCGTCCTCAGTGTCAACCTGTGAGAAGCCCCTCTCCAGTTGTTTGTTGATTCTGGGCCTAATGTAGTAGCCATGGTACAAGACAGGGGTCATCAGGTCCTGAGGACTCAGGGCTGCGTGGAGAAAGAATGGGTGTCAAATGTGAAACTAAAAGGCATTATTAAATAGAGCATGCTAATTGACCATTGGGTTAATTATTCTGCATGGACATTCAGAACTTGTCTCACTAACTAGCCACTGCTAGCCTCCATTCATGCTCTTTCTGAAGGGTAAGGATTTGAAAGAGACTTCATAAAATGGCTGGCCTATCAATGAAGATTTACAGAGGCTGATTCCTCAATTCTATGGCGTGTGGAACAATGTGTTTAATGTGTCTGAATTATTGTATTAGAGCTAGCTAGGTCTTTCCTACCTTGGCTGTAACCTTAATTTTGGGACATAAATGTTACATGCTATTTAAAACCTGTCAACTTAGCTTAGCTGAGAAAATCAGATTTAAGACCAATTCTGTGTTGTCACAATCCTCACTGTTTGTGGCAAAATTGCCATCTGCTTGTGCATGCTACTAGTAACAAACTAGCAAATAGCTTTTTAGCTTTTTATGTATGTTTTACAGTGTGTCAGGGTTTAAAATTACTCGGGCTAATTTCATAAAAAATTAGTTGAAGCCCATTTTATACATTTGAACGTGATGGTCCTAGTCCTTAAAATATAAACTATGAGTTTGCCTAACAGCAACTTAAAATAGATAGCCCTGCCCTCTCCAAGACACCGGAAGGTCTAATTGCAAGTAGTTCTGGCAGCCTCAATTCAGGTATCAGGTTCCATCATATTGCAAATACTCATCATATGTTGTGGCTTTATCTTGAAGCATTTATAAGTATTGGAAGGATTGCCCATGACAGAGCTATGGTCAAAATCCTGGAAATGGGAAACCAGTTCATGCTCTGTCCAACAGTAGATGAAAGTTATTTTTGTGTGGTAGTCTTGGACTCTTTGTTATGTGCGGTATTCTAAATATAAATCATGGCATA